>NC_046365.1:8813275-9113275 GCF_011125445.2 Fundulus heteroclitus
GGACGAAAGAGCACATGTAGAGTTAGTGTTATGACTGTCTGTCGTGTGTTTGCTTCCCTGCAACTCTCGCCCCGTGACTTTCCCCTTCTGCCACGAGCAGGACGCCCTGATTCTTTGACAGGTAAACAAAGACCAGCCACTTAGTGCATATATGTCACACCATCAGATGGTGTCACCGTGATTGGCCAATCGGAAATGAGTGGGGCTCGGGGCTGAGCGAGTGGAGCAGCAGAGCGTTGCCGACGCAGAGGCATGAGGCTGTGGTTAACCTGAAGTCTTGAGCTCCAGCTGTGATGGGTGGGGGGGGGGGGGGGCGGGGGGTGGGGGTGGGGGGGTATGTTGGGCAGTGTGTGTAATGTAAGGCGGGGTCGTGGTGCTGGAGGAGAGCTGTGCAGGAATATTCGCGGATGTGCAACGTGGGCCGTAATCTTTTCTACTTTTGCACGCCCGACTCCACCGTTCGCCGTTACGTGTTCACTTTTGGATCTCCCAGCCAATGCATGGAGTTTCATTGTGGAGACAACAAAATGTAAAAGAAATATATAATATATGTATATAAAAGAAAGATAAACAAATGTTAAATTGGTCATTTGTCAGGTTTTTTTTACATTGTGTTTCCTTTCTGCCGTTTCAAAGTGTTTGTGAGACAGTTCCTCCTCCTCCTCCTCCTCCTCCTCCTCCTCCTCTTCCTCTTCCCTGCGTTCCGAGTCTGTGCGCTCAATCTCACTGGAGCCTCCTCCGTGAAAAGGGGACAAACGGTCCTGTTCGAATCGTGTTGGAGTGGGAGTCCTCCTGGGGCGTTGTGGGGTTTTCCGGGTTCTGTAGTAGTACTTCCTATAGTGTTTGGCGAGAAAGACCTTTTTAGTGTCAGCAGTTTGTTCTTTATCAGCGGGGTTTGCGTTTCGTTTTTTTTTTTTTTGTTTGTTTGTTTCGGATTTCCAATTCTCATGACACGCGTTTAGCTGTTGATTCAGAGAGGCCTTGTCAGAGGAACCAGGACTGTGAAGGAGAAGAAAAAAGAGAACAACAACACGTTTTGCTTGAGTTTTTACGCCTTTTCAATGCAATCATGTATCCAGTTAAGACAGTTCAGTTAATTACAAGCAGCATGCAGAGAAAAGCATGACAGAGTGCAAAAGTTAATAATGTGGAACTGAAAACATTTCACATTCTTACATGTTTTAAACATGCTATAAACCAGAAGTAGAGTGAAAATGATTAAAAAAAACTTTTTACGGGCCTAATTTCTAATTAGTTTATATTTGAAAGTGCATTAAACAAACTTAAATAACAAGAAATTCAAGCTTTGTTTCTAGTTTACACATTTCTACTATTTATCTTACCACATAGTTGCCCCTGATTGTGTAAAAGGTATTGTGAAATTAATAATCATATTTTTTATAGTTTTCTAAAAACATAAACAGTCATATTCAGTGAAATACAATAAGTGTTCCAATGAGGCTTCCGATGAAGTTGTCAGATTAAAAGCACCTTTTGAAAATAACAACCATTGAGCAGGTATTAAACATACATAATTGTTTAGCAGCAATTGTTTCTGTTTCCACCTCTACAGGCACCAGACAGCTTAGTCCATCCTGAACTGGCTAATGGAGACGGACAGCGATCAAAAGCGTTCTGCGTGCCATGCTTAAAACTCCTGAGCTACTCTTGCTTTCAGTCTGACAAATTTAAAATTAAACTATCACAATTGAAACCAAATCAAAAGGCCAGATTGGCACTGGAATAACACAGGCTCTTATTGTCTGTTTTCAGCAGTGTGTTTGATGTCACCTGTCCCACGGCTATACGTGGGTCAACGCCTAGCAGACGGCGTGACAAAAACAGCGTGTTGTTTAAAACCAGCTACACGTGTCATATTAGCGCAGCTGTTTGCAGCGCTCTGAAGACAAACCCCGTGATGTGTGTAGCTAAAGCACCCCCCTCCGCTGTGATTGTCTACAGAAATGAGACCATAACAGGAGAAGACATTCCAGGTGATGCTATGAGGTGACTATAGCACCAGCCTCTAACGCTAATCGTGGGAAAACTAAAAAAAAGTATTTCCCTACCCTGGTCCTCAGGGTCCACAGTCCTTTATGTTTTAGATGTTTCTATGCGCCGGTACACCTGATTCAAATGGTTGCATTAACTCCTCAGCAGCCATCAAGTACTGCAGCCGCCTGTTAATCATCCCGCATTCATTTAAGTCAGACGTGTGGCGGCAGGAATGGACCTGAAGCTTGCAGGACAGTGGGCCCTGAGGACCAGGACTGAGAACCACTGCTCTAAGTGAAATGGGCAAGACATTTTTGTGAATCTTCCACTAGAGGGCGTCCCTCTACTCCTTTTACTGCATTTGTTGACCTCGGCTTTGCCGTTTAATACAAAGTGATCTCTTCAACTTCATAGTTTCCTCTTAAAAATGATCACACCTGCCTTACCTTTTTAAAATACAACCGCTGTCTTTTTAGCAGTACTCGTGTCACTACTTAGTTTTCCACTTTGCCAGCAAAGGATTGTTGATAATTTGCTACCAGTTTACATGTGAAGGCAATCCTACCACTACGTGTGTGCGCTTTGGGCCGGAGTGCTCTCAGGCTACAATGTAAAGCTCCTGTGAGCAGCTACTCCAGAGATCAGGTTTCTTAGTCTGATAAGACGGCAGGGTAGAGGCTTTGGCCCAGGCCAAGACGTTCTGGCAGCTTCTGACATTCCACGGACTTCTGCTTAAAAAAAAAAAAAGAGCAGCTACTCAGCCCACGTTTCACAGGGAACTCTCTGTTGTCTCCCCACATACATAAGCAAACCGTAGGAAGGTATCAATCCTCTAAAACTTCTTCATCTCCAGCGCTCTGTCTGATCTCGGTGTTTGTAGATCACACCTCCTTCTGCAGGCTCCACTACGCCTTTTCCTTTCCTTTCGCCTTTAACTCCAACTCTCCCAATGTAATCCTTGGCAATGGAAAGAGACCCCCCCCCCCTCCTTCCTGCAACCCCCTTCTCAAGTCCAAGTTCAACTGCCTATGACATCATGTCTGGTCGCTGCTGGCAACCAGACAGCTGGGACGTGACTGTGGAGCGCAGTGAGCTTCAACTAACTCCTTCTCGTCTCTACTTTCCCCCCTTCTCTCTGGTCTGTCATCCATGCTTCCACACCGTCCCTTCTCCGTCGCTGCATGGCTGACGCCTGACCACCAGAGAGCTCCTCAGACCAGCTTTTGTCCGCTCACGCCTCTGACAACAGTGGGGGAGGCTCTCTCTCCCTCTGTCTTGGCTAGTTGGCTTTGCAGACCTCAAGGCGGGCTGGCAGGGCCATCGTCTGAAGCTCACCATATGCCACAAAACAGCAGGACGGGCAGAGACCTATGCCACTTACACAAGCTGAGGCTGGAGCTGACCTACTAGGCTCAGCTAGCGGAGAGCTGATGCTATATCAGCGCCCCGCGTTTGTATCGCGCTTAACGAGAAATCTGAACGCAAAGTGCAAATTATTAATAGATTTGTTTTTTTGTGATTGACAAAGGCAAGAGATAGCCGGTGTTCTGGAGAGAAGTAAGGTATGATGCTGATTCTTTAGCATCATACCTTACTTGATGCTAAAGAATCAGCATCAAGTAAGGTATGATGGGGGGGGGGTTAGGATCTTTCGCTCAGCGTCAAAGCGGACGTGCGTTAATGCGCACTTGGACGGTGTTTGGACGTCCCCTTAAGATCAAGGCTGCATCCGTGGGAGAGCGGTGCAGGTGGGGGGCGTGGAAAGCAGCAGGAGCTCTGCGGAACATGGACAGAACATACACACTATGGCGGCAGGGGGGTTGGGGGGGGCGGGTAGCGCCGTGTCGACCAGAAATGCAGATCGTTTCCATGTGTGTGTAAGGGAAAGGGGGGTGGGGGGGGGGGCGAGTTGGCTGCAGGCAGGTGCGGTCAGCCCCTAATGAGAAAAGTTGTGTTGGTGATGGAGGAGGCCCAAGATACTGCAGCCCAGTGGCAGAGCGCAGCCAAAGCTGAAACCACAATGTAGTGCACCGCTGGCCTCACACGCTGCACTGTGGCACCTTGTAGAGATAAATCAACAGTGCTGGAGCTGCGAGGAGCTGGCAGTGCTTACTTTCCCTGTGGGGAACCTACTGTGGTGCAGGCACTGGAAACCAGTACCGAGACCGGAGGCCTGGACGCGCGGGCAACAGTCAACGGAGCAGAGAGAGAGACTTTTCCAGCAGAAACGGGGCAGAGAATCTTGCGCGGCTGATGAAAGCAGCAGAACAAGATGAAAAACAAAAAAAAAAGCTAAAAATAAATAAATAAAAAGTTGATTCTCGGAGCACCAAACAATTTTAGATTTCAGCAAAGCTGGGACAAGTGTGATCAAAACCCGGCGAGTAATCTCAGCAAGCCACTAAAAAAAAACCGTCTAACACTGCCTTTAAATGTCACGGCCTTCATTCCAAAGAACATGCTTCATTATTCAAGCCCTGACGCTCGAAAAGGTGCATCTGTAAACAGCAATGTGCAGAGTCGGGCTTTTAGCGGGTAATGGGCGAAGAGGAAGAAAAAGACACAAACAGAGAGGGAGGAGGAGGAGGAGGAGGAGGCGGTGGATATGTGGATGTTTAGTAAATGAGGGAGGCTGGCAGGGTACCTGAGTCTGCTGGGGGATATTCAGAAAGTTGTCCCGTGTTCCGATGCCGACAAACCGGTTGGGAGCTGTGGAGCCTGGCGTGGAGTATGCTACAAACAGAGAGATACAAGTGTGTACATGCTTTTACACACACGCATACACACTCAGCCTGTAATAGAGTCTGATGCTCTCATCGTCATTGTCTTTATGATCTAATATAGTAATAATTAATCTGCTAAGGCTGTGACTGATCAAATGAGCTCCTATGAAAAAAAAAAAAAAACATTACGAGGGAAGAATCCTGACTCCTCATTGCTTTATAGTCCACGTTGTCGGCAGGTTCATGTTAATAAATTGAAACCTACCATTTTAAACAGTTTGGTAGGGGGGGCATACAGTCTGCAAACAGACACTCCTCAGCAGCCCCCTGGCCTCAATAAGAAGCCACTGGGATTTCAGAAAACCGGTGAAAAAATACTGTGGACTTCACATGGATGAATACTACTCATTGCTATTTCTAACTGACTTATAGTTAATAGATTAAAGGGGCAGGGGAGGGTGGGTGGTGGTGGTTACCGCTCAGTTATGCCACAGGACCAAATTTAGGGCAGTTGTGCTAACAGGACTCCAACATGGCGGCTGAGTGGCACCTTTGCTGTGCTCGAGCAGAACGAGTAGAGGGGATGGGGATGCGTAGGGGTGACGGTGACAGGACTGGAGACTGATGCATGTGTGAGTGTACCATATGCATCTGTATGTATGTCCACATGTGTTTCATGGCTGGTATTAAGATATACAGACAAAAATTAAAGGGAAATATATATATATTTTTTTACAGCGATAACAGTCATCAGGATGGAGAAAAAAAACAACACAAAACAAAAATAAAAAGCCGGATCGTCCCCGTATTTATTTATATAGACGTGGATATAAATAAATAGGTTTGACATGTTAATCTGAGAGTGGAGGAAGAAGCTGACATGAAAAGGGAAGAGAAGAAAGAGAAGGAAGAGGAGCCCCGGTTGCTCTGTCCAGCGCCCCCTCCTGGTGTGCCTCTCCCATGACCCGACTCTTGCGCCGCACCTGTTTGGGTGAAACCAACCAGAACCTCACCGCTCTCAGATCACACTCCTCTGACGCACTCCCCCAGTGTAGCACTAATTAAACAAGCTTTGATTAGGTTCTCCTATTCGTGTTTAGAGACAAACCTTGTTCTTGTCATGTTGTGATTTTTCATGTTTAGTCTGTTCCCAATTTTTAATTGTTATGAGGTTTGTGTGGAAATGACGAGGGGATTGCTTCTATGAAGTGGGGCATGGAGTCTTTTTTGGAGTCAACGCCAACTGCCCTAATTTTGTCTCCTTAGAAAGGGGGGGGGGGGGGAAAGAGAAAAATAAAGGAAAATGGAACAAATAATGGAAATTATTAGTATATATACACAAAAAAAGGGAGAAAGCGAAAAAAGGAACAAGATGAGGATAGATCGTGTTGCCGCTGCCACAGGGACATGCAAAAGACTAGCAAGAGGAAATAGGCTCTGCTCTGCTTTTGCAAAACTACCAAACACATCCAAAAGAAAGGAGAGAAACTACACTGCCTCTTGTGGAGCAAAAAGGAAATTTAACAGCAAAGAGAAAAAGGAGGGGGGGGGGGAGAAAAGGTGGAGGAAGGAAGCAGAAATGGTTTGGAAAGACATGGCGAGAGAAAAGATGACTGAATTTCAAAGCCTGAGAGAATGAGCCCCTTTCAGACACGAACTGCTTTCATTAAACTGGACGGCATCTGTGCTCCCTATACAACCATTCTTGATATGCTCATCAAGCTGTCTAATTTAGCATTTTGGATGCTAAAGACGGGGCAGACATGTGATGATTAAAACATCGTCCCTAGTGGAGCGAAAAATTACCAATTTTTGCAAGCTCATAAAAAAATGATTTCAGTTCTGTTGGAGGACTCGGTCTCTTAGAAATAAGAAGCTACTTAGAGTCCTTTTCATGTTGAAATATCTAACATTTTAACTGCTGCTATGGTTTAGTCTCCACAGTGCACACAAAACTGTTATGGCAATACAACATGTATTTAGTCAGATGAACCTAATTGGACGTCCATCTCTCAGTCTGTATATATGCAGTTTGTGCTCATAGTTTCTCTATTCATCCCTGTTCAGGTTATCGATTACTACAACCATGAGGTAAAAATACCATGAATGGGGTCTGGGTGTTTGGATAAATGAATTGTGTCTTTTAACAGCTTGATGAAGGCATTAATGTTACATGCTCATGTCTGAAAAGGGCTGCAGAGGAGCGTGACAGAGGATCTCTGGGTTGGTAAAGGCATGGCTTCTAGCCTGGCAATGTTACTTGTTGCCTGCACACTACAGTGTACAGTTGCTAAGAGAAAAGCAAAAAAACAAAAAAAAATCAAAAAGCTATACGTGTCCTGGGGGCTGCTGGGTGTTTGAGCAGACTGCAACCTTACGGAAAACTCCGCTAAAGCTAACCACCGCTGCGGTAGCCATGATAGAGGTTTCAGACATGTGAGGTTTCATCAGTTCAAATAAGAGATTACCAAAGGCTGTGGAACATTGCGTTACCACACGTGATACTGGAACATCTATGATGGCTGTATTTGCTCGGGTCAAACAACCTCCATGTTCTAGAAGGATAAATACAGAATAAATTTACTGCCAATTTTTGCTCGGACAGGTTGGGTTTTTTGGGGGGGGGAGACTGGGCATCACTTTGTGGAGGGGAGTTGGGAGTGACTTACACGGAGATGCGGGTGAGCTGAGTCCACCGTCAGTGGGCGTGCTGATGGTTTTAGAGTCGGGCATGGGGAGGGGCACAGGGCGCGCCACCGGGGGTGGCGGGGGCAGCAGGAAGGAGCCTGTCATTTTGCTCTGGCCACCTCCATTAGGCTGCAGATGGACCATACAGACAGGGTGAGGAGGGCACACCCCGAGAGTGTACAGTGGACAAGGAGCCTTACACACTCACACTCACACACATACAGTCGCTTGCAAAAGTAGTCCCCTTACATACATCTCGTTGCGTTACATTTGAACAACAAACTTCATTGAATTTTGTTCCGATTTTATGTGATAGAAGAACGCCAAGACATACGTTAAGTTTGAAGTGGAAGGAAAATGATAGATGGTTTTCAAAATTATATACAAATATAACTGTGATGTATATCTGTATACAACTCATTTTATTTCCAAAAAAAAAAATCCAGTGCAGCTAATTGCCTTCAGTACACATTGATTGGTTAACAGAGCCAGTCGGTGTAATTTAATGAAGTAAATCCAGTTATTCTGTGAAGGCCCCAGAGGCCTAAACAATGGATTACAAGGATATGCATGACTTAGAATGGCCCAGTCAAAGTCTAGACGCAAATCCAGTTGCGGTCCATTTTCCAAGACTTGGAAATTGTTGATCACAGAAGCTCTTCATCCGATCTAACGTGCGATCTGATTAGAAAAATATGTAACTTTCAATGCTGGTAGAAACACACCTACCTTTAAAGACTTGCACCTAAACGGCTGGTTTTTGAGGTATTGACTCAGGGGGTGAATGAGTGTGTGTGTGTGTGTGTGTGTACACCACACTTTTTGAATTGCAATGAAAACGTAAAACCACGTATCATTTTTCCACTTCACAGTTCTGCAAAGCACCTGCTGTTGGTCTATCACATAAATCCCGTGTCAAAAATATTTCCAAGTTTGGGGTTGTAAACTGGGCAAAATGTGAAAAAGTGCAAGGTGTGTTTGAGTCCTTTTTAAAGACGCTGTACAGATCCCATTAAGTCGTTGGGAGTGATTCAAACGCACACGCACACGCCTAAAGAGATGAAAATCAGCTTACACACAGGGGAGAAAGAGAGATGGCGTGATCATTTAACGACAACGATGGATTGTTAGGAGAAGTTATAGTGAAATGTAGGAACTGAAAATCATAAAAAGAACAATCATCGTGTGCAAATGATGTCTGCTTGGATGGGTGCCTGTGCCTTCAGTAGATGCATGTTATTAATAAAATAGTCTATCACTTGTTTTAGTTTGTAAAAGCAATAACTGGTTAGAGGTAATGAAAACAGGGCTTGATAAGTCAATGTGAAATTCAAAAGGTCATGTTTACAGGAAAGCTTCACAGTACCGCTCTGCCCTTTGGTGGATGTCTCAGAGCACTTAGAAACTTCCCCTCAGGGGTTACTTACAGCCAGCTGAACGCTGCTGCCTTAACAATGAAAGTGGGCATCTGGTTAGATTATCAAAGCTACCTTAAACAGGTTTGTGTACGCAACCCCAAAACAGCATCACCTGAGCCACTGGGAGCTTTGGCATTTAGTTTACTCCTCATTCCAAATGAGCACTTACCCTACAGGATGTGTTTCAATAAAATCAGCGCACTGGCTACCTCTCAGATATCTGACGCCGAATCGCTTTGTTCCATTTATATTACTTGATCCCCTACCAGGCGTTGAGCAACAAAAGCCGTACACATTGCCAAACAGACCGTCAAAGGTGCTGTGCATCTTGAGGAAAACTTGATTTTATGCAAAAACAGTAACACAGTAAAAACAAATGGCAGGTGGTGAGAAAAGGTTTGTTCCGGGAGTGCACCCCTATACTTAAAGGTTACCTTTGGGTCCATTCCATGGATGCTTAACACTACAAACTGTACAGATCTTGATGCTGCTACAAATCCTCAGCCCCACGTTTGAAGCCTTGCTTCCTTACAGCTGACCAGGAGTTGCCAGTTCTGGCCAAAACCTCTCTTTGCACATCCGACAGACAAGATCTCTTTCGGCCCAACTGCACAAGGTGTGTTATTTTAAGTGTGCTGAATCTGTGAGTCAAAAGGTGGTTTGAATCTCCCCATTAAATATTTCTGTTGCTGCACAGCTGACCGCCTGTTTAAAACCTTCCTTTGATTTAGTGATGTCGCATTTAAATTAGTTTTCTTTTTTGTCAGTTTGCGTCGCAAACTACGCTGCTTCATGGCACAGCGTTCCACAGTCCTTCCTTTACAGATTGGGGAAAGAAAAATGTAATTAAAAATCACCTACCTGTGCACTGGGCTGTCCTGTGCCATCCGTGCACACAAACTGCACAAAATCCTTAAGTGGGTCCTGGTGATGGTAGCGTATGGTGGGATGGGTGAAGTATGGGCTGGACTGCTGGATGATAGAGGAGGAAGGGAAGTGCAGGGCTGAAGCTGGGGCACGAGGGCTCCCTGAGAACAGGAAGGCCGCCGCATAAAGCAGAACGGAGAAACGAGGAGGAAGAGAAAAGTAAGGAGAGGACACCAAATCAGGTTCAGTTTTTTTTATCATTAGAAACAACACATAGACAACAGATACGATTCTGAACAAATTTGCCTCTACATTACATTCACATGCAGTATTGTGAATATGTCCTAGCTGGAGATGCTGGAGATGCACTGATCAACACTTTGTGGATGATTTCCTACTTTTGTAAATCTTGGAATCACAGACACCAATTTCAAACAATTTCCATTTTTGTTACAGAACTATAATAAGAACAGCATTCAAAATACCCTTTTTCTAACCTTCCTGGTGGTCATTAATTACTTATTGTAGGAGCAATGATGATGACATATCACATGTGTGAGAGAGCAGTCACATTCTAACAAGGTTGTATTAGTATTTTAAAGCAAAGCAAAAAAAGTATTACATAGTTCACACATTTTAAAATGTCTTTACCATCTTACACAAGCGCTTGGTGCTGTTAGTCTGGCTCAATGTGTATTCCCGTGAGGCTGCCGGCATTTCCAAATCCAGCATTTTCAGTCCCATGTTTTTATAGCTCAAAAAGATAAGACACAGCAACTTTGTGTCAGCCTTCCATATATATGGCTGACGTTTTGCTCTCGCTCGCTATCTCACAGCCTAAACGAAATGCAGACATATCTCAATATCGTGTTGAAAATATGGTGAAATTGCTATACACAGCTTCTGTGCATGATCAGAGTTCATTTCTAAACAAACCACTGAAAACTAACTCCGACTAATCACTCAATGACAACATCAACTTAGAAGAGGGTTGTCAAGTATGGCCTGGCAGGATACGGTGCATTCACCGATCAGAAAGAAGTTGTGCTTTTGAGTTTCTGAAATCCCGGCCCCCAGTCAGAGCTCCCAGATGCCAGACCCCTGCCAGATTCTTGGTGCTCCTCTAGTTTCAACTGCGTCAAGGTGTCTGCTACCAATCCTTTTCTAAATCAACCAAAGAGGTTTCTGTGTTACCCTGATAAACCTGGCTTATCTTTGCAAATCCACGTTCTCTAAACTCAATTCAAAGTAGTTAAATTATCCTCTGCCTTCTGCTCCATCTTCATTTCTCTCTTTCTCTCTCTCTCCCACACAAACTAACCACAAGGGTACACCGGAGCTTTACACACACTGGGGTTTTTTCCACTTTTGTTTTATTGCTTGTCAGTGGTGTGCAATCCATCAGGAGCACATCCTTGTTGTGTGGTTCTGCCCAGTAGGTTGAAGCTTGGGAGAGAATCTCCCCTCTGCCCCCAACCAACCACAAAACACCTCCCAGAGACATTAGTCAGCCAGTCAGCCAACCACACACACACACACACACACACACACACACACACACACACACACACACACACACACACAGGCTGCACTCTCTGTCTTCTCTGCTGTGGTTCTATGGCTTTGGCAACTGGCTCAACTAACTAAAGACAACAGCTGCTGGGTTAGGGAAAGCCTGGTGAACTCATGTGTATTGTTCCCCCTTGTTGTTGTTTGTGTTGTTGTCATTTCCATCTTCGCGTGTGTTACCTGGAATGTACCTATGTTTTGATTTTTCTGGTATGGGTGTACCTTGTCATGTGTTTCTCCTGGCGTCCATGTGTTCAGTTAAATTAATCTTCTTACGTATATTAGTGTATTCGCATGTAATTGCGGCTAGGATGGCTGACTTCCCAAGCTGGTTTAATGACGCATCAGTCAATTTAACAACGCTCTAAACGCTCTGGGTTTTGGCTTCAGTCTGAAGCCAAAACCCAGGTGTCAACTGTCCAGTCCGAACCCGAGGACAGTCTCTCTTACCAGACCTCCACAGGAACATCTGACACTTTGAGAGCAGACCTAGTTAAACCTTTTCACTTTCCACTCTGTCCACCCCCATCTCTCTCTCTTCCTTCCTGTCCCTGCCATCATCCTCCAGTGTGTTTGTGGAACCAAGGCCTTGGAGGGACATTCCATTTGGACGGCAGCCATTTTTTGCACAGAAAGTCTTCCAGAAAAGTGTAAATTCACACATACGTGCAAGTGTGTATTGATGCGTAGGTGCGCAAAAGGCACTGAGGTACAATCTGTGAATACTGTGTCGTTGCGGCCTATCCATTTCATAAAAAATGCTCCTGGCAAAACGTTCTCTCGCAGTTTGAATGCATGAGGTTAGCCGAGGAACAAAGGAAGCTGAGATATTCCCCCAACACTTTGCACAAGACTCAACTCGGCATTCAACCTAGAGTTTTGGATTCTTAAGGGGACATGAGACTGCTCTGTACAGATAAACAGTGTGGCTTAGTTGTGCACATCCTGACAAAGAATACATTTTCTAAATATACTGTAGGGAGCTTCACAAGCAAAACCAATACGGTTTAACATGGTGGCCAATGCGTTTAAATGACCTTTACATGACGGCTCTGGCTTGGCTGTAAGCCAATCTATCCCTCCGAGAGACTAATGGACTCGGGGGAGGGGGTTGTGGGTACTGAGAGACAAGAGGACATATTTCTTTTCTTTGAAAAGGGAGACCATTCTGTAGGGACTTTGGGGCAAACTGTAGATGCTGAAGGGAATTCTCGTAGAGATACTGTGTTTGTTATGGCGTCATCCCTTCAGACCGAGACGCTATTCAGAGGACAACTTACCATGACTACTGAATTAATATTTTGGAAAATCATTTCAAAACTTCTTCCACTGCACTCCTCACAATGGACCCGTTTGAGATCACGTACTGTAACCACAGAAAAACTGAGAAATCGGCTAGTGCCTGTAACAGGCTGACCGATTAGCTCTGACCGATGACTGACCAATTTGATATTTAGAAATCTGATCGTGTTCCAATCAGTGAATTCACTTATTGTGCGTTCTACAACATAATTAATAACAACAGGCCTACTTATAGGCATGGAAGTCATTACTGCAGCAGTAACACTTAAAGTTAGGCCCTTTCAGCACCAACAAGGTGTGTTAAAGTGGAAGTACGGTAGCTGTAGAAAGGAAACTGAAGTATGGTGGCTACTCATTTTGGTTATGATAACTGAGAGTTAGACTTTGCCAGGTGCTGGTCATTTTGTTACTTTGCCATTTTTCTGAAACTCTTGGAGTCAAGTTTTTTTCAGAGAATACAAATGGATACAGATGTTCACACTTGGTGATGCTAACTACGCCAATCATGCTAATCCATTAACAAAAGATCTTTACTATGCAGTTTTGCGAACATTATGGACATTTAAGGGGGAAAAACAACAATGATAATGCTTTTTACAATTGAGAGGTTTCTGTTGCCTGTGTGATTCACAAAACAGGGATTAACGCAAAGTTCAAGTTGCCTTTCAATTCAGCAGTTCGGTAAAAGACTATTTCACTCCTTTTGTGGTGTCCATCCTAATGTAATCGTTTTCCAGAATCAATTCCACCAAAAATCGTCAGACCAAGAGTAAAAATTAAAGCTCATGTTGTTTATTAGTAAAAAAGATAAAACCAGTTTTTGCAGATTTGTCTAGACAGCTTAAAATGTCAGCTGCAAAATCCTTGTTTTATCATTGTGAAATTAACTTCACAATTGTTTTAAAAATATCAAACTCTCAGGGAAGTGAGGCCTGGGAAGATATTTTAAACTCCAATAGGTCTTTTTAGCTGTAAACTATGCCTGCTGCTCCGTTTTACCTATTTGTAATTATGTAGTGGATCTCGTTAAAAGGAAAAGGTTCAGTAAAGTACAACTACATTAGAGTTTGGTATGTGAATGTAACAAAAGGCATTAGTTGGGTTTAATGCACAGTATGTAAACGTTAGACCCTGTTGTCTGGCCTTGTCTCATGTTTATAATAAAGAATGTTCCAATTTCCACTTAAGTGCCTTATAGCTCCATATGGTGAAGTGTTCACAACCATTCAAAGTCATTCCTTCAGAGAGAAAAGCTTTTTGTCGATTTAAATGCATGAGGCAACCTTGACAGACATTAAAACAACTCCATGGAGCAGTAAGATGAGAAGGAAATCATTCCCAAAGGCATGGGCGCAGCACTAGTACCATGCAATGACAATATTAAAAACACAAGCACAAAGATGGTGGTAATAATGGATGAATGGAGAAAGCCTGAAAGAGAGAGAGAGAGGAATTTATGCCAAGCCATGATGATAGCAGTGACACTGAACAGGTGAGACTCTGCAGGCATGTTGCTTCTTCTCTGCAGTTTGCAACCGCAGAACTGGAAAGTTTTCCTCATTTGTTTTTTTTTTCCCACCAACGATAAGCTCAGGATTTCCATTTTCTAAACTGGATTTTGTTTGGGTTTCAGCATGTAAATGCGGTAATCGGGCATCAAGTTTAAAAGTCCCTTTCCTTTCTCTCTCTTTTTCAGATTTTCAGGGGGGGGGGGGGGTGTCGGGATTGTTGGGTTCTTCGCAGGGCTCTCACCTGGTCTCACTCCTGCCAGCACAGGCAGCGGGTGGTGTGTGAACGCCATGCGGGGGGACCTCGTCTGGGAAGTCAGGGCGTTGAAATCAAACTTCCCCGGCTTCTTAAGTGAACCAGGCGAGGACAGTCCTGACGGAAAAAAAAAAAAAATGGGATCAAAAATAAAAGTGGGGGTAAAAGGGAGAAAAAAAAGAGAGGTTGTCAAAAAAATGTTGCTCTTTTTGCTTCCTACACTTAAAAAAAAATCAACGTGAACTTCATGGAAGGGGGCTTGAACAATTATGATTTTGATTGGTATTCCTCATAGGCATGACCGCTGTCTCCTGTCAGGGGAATTAAGGGAACAGTTACTGCGTTTTGAAGTGAGGCTCGGTTATCAGTAATAGTTCTCTAACCAGTAGCAGAATAACAACGGGTTTGTAGAAAACCCAAAGTAAAATTAAAACAAAATCCTTGGAGCAGTGGAAAGCTGACAGCAAGTCAGATGGTGGATGCTGTTTTAGCTCATTTTAGCAGTTTAACACAATCTTATTACTCACTATATTAGTGAATAATGTGCATCTACATTATCAAGTTTGCTGCTGTTTCTCAGCCAAATGATTTTTATGTTACGCTACAAAAATTGAGTTGGCGTGGTTTGCCCACATTGCTGCACAAGTGACAGCCTGTCACAAAATTCACTAACGTTCACTATATTATTGGCGGACTTAGAGCGACTCGCTGGAAGCTGATCGGGCAAATTCGTACAGCTGGCAGCTTCTGCCAACATTATTTAGCATATTAATGCAGATGTTATCCAGCTGAGAAAACACTAGCAAACTTAATGATCTGTAGACGTTTAATATCTGTTCATATGTAGCCCAAAGATAAAAGGTTTCCAGTTGGAGTTGTTTTGAATTGCTATACTCAGCTAAAACAGCCTGGTTAGCTGTTAGCCTTTCACTACTCTGTTTTTTTTTGTTGTTTTTTTGTGACATGCCATCTTTTTATTAGAGCTAAGGGAACTATTACTGGTAATAACTTCACAGAACCTCACTTCAAAGAGCCATAACTATCTCTTTATGCCAATCAAGACCACAGGTGACCAGACAACATAAAAAAAAATTAAAATCAAAAGAGCCAACTGAAAGCTATTATTGGGAAATCATTCATTCAAACAAGAGAGCATGAAGGATACCCTATAATTTTAGAAAATGGGAAAGGAAATATTTTAATATTAACCCCAAACTTTGAATTTCTTCAAAGAAAAAAAAATATTATTCAAACTGAACCTGGCCTTTATTTCAATGCCAAGGAACATTTGTACGTTGAATAATCTCAACTCTCCCACTGTATGTTTTTTTTTTTTTCCAGATCTAACGTTTCTCTCTCTCGTCCAGGTGCCAACATGAGGGTTTCTCTGTCTACGAGCACATTTATGATGCAGCCACAGTGAACCAGCGATGGTCTGGCTCCGGCGCCGCTCACAGAAGTGGCTGCACCAGAAGACAGCTTCATTCAGAAATAGCACGCACTGTACAGTATGGACACAGCAGCTGGTAAGTGTGAAAGACAAGCAGACGGACAGAGAGAGGAGACAGAGGGAGAGAGGCGAGAAGAATGTGGGAGACATGAAAATATGCGAAGGAGCAAAAGAGCAAAAGCAGAACCTGTGAAAAATGCAGCAGTGTCTTTCTTTTCTTCACCGCATTGCTCTGACAACATGTATGAAATTGGAATGTCATAAGATGTTAAATATGGTTATTATCTCTTGCGCGCACACACTCACACACTTCTGAACACACCGTAGAGTCTGCTAGGTTTGACTGGTGCAACAAAGAGGCGCCTTTCTTCCCCTGTAAGTTTCGTTCTAATCTTTCAAATGAGCGTGTGGTCTGATAACTGATTTCTTCCGAAACTTTTTTTGGACTTTTGCTTTGTAGTCTATTTCTGTGGCCCCTCCGCGTCATACAAGGCATTAAATATGATTTCTCCTCAGTTCTCCAGCTGGAGACGTGTGAAAGTCTATGGGAGTGTGGAGGCGTGTAAAACCTTCCCTCCCTGTGTGAAAGAGTTAAGTCTCAAGCAGGTGGGAGTGAATTCGTGTGAACCATTTATGTCTTTAGCAGATATTTATTCCCCCCACATCCCTCCTCGCCCCACATTAGCACAAGTCTGGGGGCGTATTGTACTGTCAGAGAGATTCCAAGCATGAAAACAACCCCAATCCCACTTCTGACACCAGCAGTTAGCAATGATTGCTATGACACTGTCACACTTGCGGGAGAAAGGTGGAAATAAGAGCAGTCTGCAGAGACTGAGAGACGGAGGGACGCAGGAGAAAAACCGAGGAGGACGGAAATTGAGGAAAGAAAAACTGAGGGAATAAACCGTAGTGGTTTAGCTCAAGTATCGATGGCCATACCTGCTAGGTGATTTAGACAAATACGGTACTTTACATAAATATTCACTCTGCTTGAACTTTGTTATGTTAACAGATAGTATGGCATAATTTATGTTAAAGCAAAGTAATACATGGTTTTGGGTTTTTTTACAAAAAAAAATCTGTGTGTGCAGCATTGCCACAACATGATGCTGTAAGCAGCAACATGTTTCATGGTGGGGATGGGCTGTTTGGAACAATGTGTAACGTTTTGTTTTCCCACACAAAGCATTAGAGGAAGTCATTTCCATCTTCTTCTACATGTTTTCTATGTCTCCTGCATGGCTTGCAGCAAAACACAAGTGTGACGTCTTATGATTTTACCTCAACAACAGTTGTCTTCTTGCAAGGCTACTATACAGATTATGTCTGTGCAGAGCACAACATATGACAGATTATCCCACCTGAGCATTGAATCCCTGCAGCTCCTCTAGGGTTACAATGAGTATCTTGGCTGCTAGTCTGAATAATGTTCTCTTGTGCTCTACCTGCCAGTTCAGGTGGATGTTCTGGTTGGTAGGTTTGCTGTTGTGCTGTACTCTTTCTGTTTTCACAATGGATTTTGAAGTGTGTTGAGCACAAAGCTTGATTTTAAAATATAGCCTCGCTATAGATTTCTTTACACCTTTCTCCATAAGATTAAATTACAGAAAGGGGCACTCCATGTATTAGCTCTACATTTTATCCAACCCTTTAGAGTAAATGGGTCTTAATGCAAAGACACTTTTTAGGTTTGTATTCGTAAAAATCTTTTGAACTCATTTGTATAATTCTCCTTCCACTTCCCAATAATGGGCTGATGTATGTTGGTTTCCAGTAAAATACAATGATGTTTGTGGTTGTAAAGGGACAAAATATGGTAAAAAAATCCACTTTAGCAAATCACTGTATTTAGGATAGAAACCAAAATAGAAAACGATTGACATTTGCATTCGGGAGCTTATGATAGTATCAGGGAATGTTGTAGACAATATTTCTTCCCAGACGGTGCAGCGGTCTGATCTGGAATTGTGTTTGTGTGCCAAATTTGCACTGTTTCCTCTTCTGGCACGCCTTACTGTTTCACTGGCAACTAATCAAGCGTTCCCATGATGACCCTTCTGTCTCTTTGCACTAACAGGCCTACCACCAGATGCGCCTATGAAGAACACACAGGCTCAGACACACACACACACACACACACACACACGTTTTTTAAAAGACAGGGCATAATATTTTGAATGAGCGCAGAGAAGTTGGGGAGTTGGCTCTCCGGTGATTTAGAGCACATATGCGCATTGCTGGAAGTTCAACTGTGCGCCTCTGCGAGTCTGCAGGTCTGCAACATTTACCTTAAAGGCAGGCCGTCCCTGCAATGAGTCCCTGGTGTCTCGGGAAAATTTCACAATCATTTGGAATTAATATGAAATCAGGGTTGCTTCGATAGTCTCCTCTAACCTCCCCCCCCACCCCTCTTCGCCCCTGCAGAGCAGCTGTCTCCAGCATCCTCCTGGATCCCAAGGCTACAAACACACGGAAACACCATCTGGGACTGCGATCTCAGCTGTGTGTGTGTGCGTGTGTGTGTGTGTGTTTGTGTGTGCGTGTGTGTGTGTGTGTGTGTGTGTGTGTGTGTGTGTGTCTGTGTGCACGCTGGACTGGGCTGGGCTGTATGATATGTGCAAAAATCTATTTCCGAATCAAACTGTTGTGTGACTTATTTGTACTAATGCCTCTTCGTGAACCGATGCGTGTGGATGTGCACACGCTAGCTGTTTCTAGGGAAACCAGGGGGCACGGTGAGATACGGGTGGTGCACCTGCAGGGTCCTTTTATTTGTTTGTTTGTGCGAGAGTGTGCGAGTGAGCCTGTTTGTTTATATACCCCCCACCTGTACAGGAATTCCCATGTGAAAATTGCCAATGACAGGTGGGATTGTTTAGAAAAATCAGACACATGGCGCACTATTTATCCCACGCTTGCTGCTCTTTATTGTTTTGCTCTCCCAAAACATAAACCCATTGTTTTGTTTCTTGGTTCAACTTGGTAATTCCCTAAGCATTCGGGGTTAGCATACCTTAACTGGAATGTTGCATATATTAATTATTAGTCTTCAGAATCTAACGATGTTTTACTTGACTTTACAAAATTCATCAGGGCATATACAAGACTTTTGTCTGCGCTGGTATTTAAAAAGGAGTCAGGTGGCGTGAAGAGAGAGAGAGACGTAGGGAAAGAATGAAGAGTGGAGCCTCCTTTGTGGGTCCGATGATCAGCCTCTTAATTACATTTACAGCTAAGTGGAACAGAAGCCGAGGAGCAGCCGCTGAGGCTCAAGTGAGAGCTGACAGTGGCAAAACCCATCCAAAGACTCTTGGCTCCTCCGCTTCAAACTCTAATTAACCCTTCTTTCACATCAGCTTTCACCAGTTAAGAACACCAAAGTCATCTTCTCTGCCAGCTATCTCTGCTATTCCCTCTCGCGCTTCCCACTTTCCCCATTTGCTTGCCTAATTCTTTGGGCTCTCTCACCAACCTCTCCTCCTCCTGACATGTTTTCTCTCTCAGTGGGGGGGCCTTCCCACTGTACACCTTTTTCAATTAGATGGAAGGGAGGCAGGGATGAGGAGTCAAAGCGAGAGCAAAGGAGCAGGAGGACGGCTTTTACACCTCAGATCCCGGGGAACATCTTTAGAAAGGGATTTGAGGCGAGGGATGGAGAGAAGCGCAGCGGGATGGAGGCGGAGAAGCCACCTGAACACCTGCAGGGGCAGGGAGCACGATAAGCGAGTGTGTTGCAATGTGTGAGCGCGGTGGGGGAAGGGGGTTGGGAAGAGCTGTGAGTCGCTGTGTGTTCTGGGGAACTCCTATTTGCATATGCGCAGACTGTCGTTGCATGTGTGTTTGTGCGTGTGGGTTCTGAGTGGATATGAGTAAGCCTCTCTGCAAGTGTATACATGCGAGAGCCCAAGCAGGTAGAGTAATTAGACGTTTTAGTGTGAACGGGAGCAAGATGACCTCAAAAAGTTTTGCGAGGAGAACTGACAAAGCCACTACTTGTAGATTCGTGAATCACACCCATAAATCTTGCGGTTTAGAATCTCTTGCTCATGTGTATCTTGAACTATGAGCTTTTTCATATTGTGGGCCCATTAAAAACACAAACTTCAATGTATTTCATTGGGTTTTTATGTGCTAGTCCAGCTCATATATATAACTGTAAGGTGAAGGATAAAGTCTAAAGGTTTTTTAAAACATTTTTTTTACAAATAAAATCTGAGCAGCGTGACAGGCATATATGAGCGTCTGTGAATACACGTTGAAGTATTGGCGCAGATTCTCCACTAGATTTAAGGTCCGGACTTTGACTGGTCCGTTCTAACTCATAAGTACGGTTTGACTAAAATCATCGAGTTGTTGCTCTGGCTATCTGTTTTGGTCGTTGTCCTGCGACAACTCTGAAGAGAGGTGTTACCGCTGCCATGTTTAACAATGTTTATGGTAATGTGCCGTGTTCATTCTCTCATGCAAATGTTGTTTTGCATGTAGGACAAAAGGTCCAAATCGTTCTCATCTAACCAGAGCATCTTCTTCCACATATTTACTGTGCTCCTCACATGGTTTGTGGCAAAAAGCAAACAAAACCTCTTTAGGCTTTGTCTCAACAATGGCTTTTGAACACTTTGCATCCTTTTCCTTGTCAAATAACACCAAAAAACAAAATGAATGCTGCGGTTGTAATGTAAAAGAAAAGAAAAATGGGAAAACGTTTGAGGTAAATTAATACTTTTGCAAGGTACCGTATATCTCTTTAACAAATATTCATACATGAAAATATTACATTTAATGTCTTTTTAACTTGCTATCTTTTTCTGTATTATATTCAAATAAATAAAAAACAAACAATACAATATGTTTATCTGGAAAATAATATGTACATAGATTGCCTGCTGTATGTATTGTAAATAGATAGAAACACGTACACACATGAACATATACACAGGAATAATTGTGCTTCATAAGATTTGATAGCAAATAGATATGAGTGTAATCAATGTTGTTCTAACCATGGTAAGGAAACTGCACGCCATCGTTTTCATGTTTTATCTTCCTCTCCTGCACACTCGCCAAATGGTGCTGCACTGAAAGTGGAGAAGGGTATTGTTAACAATGAGACAGGGGAAGAGCGAGAGAGAGAGAGAGAGAGAGAGAGAGAAGAAAAGGAGAACGAGCGAGAGACAAGGAGGGAAGGGGAGAGAGAGGAGTGAGAATTTGTGTATGATCATGGTGGTGACTGATCGGTCATATGCACAACATTAAGATCAACTGTATGCATGATTATGGCTTTAAGGTAAAGACATGTGTATCCTGGTGAAGAGCTGGGTGTGAGGTTAAAGGTTGTTAAGAATGGGTGTAACTATGAAGTAGAATGGGTGAGTCATGGCTACAGGGGTGGGAATAGGGTAATGTGTGGCGATATGCAACATTTTCAGGCATTAAAAACAGACAGCAAATTCCAAAAGCCCAGAGCTGCTGTGTGGAAAAAAAAATCTGTATTTCAAATTGTTTTCTGGAGTAATGAGAGTTACAGTGAAGTTCTAACTATGAATAACCTTATTCTTTATTCCAAACTTGTTATTTTAAAGCATTTTCTATTTAAAATGTTCATCTTACTGTATGGGGTAGGGTTCTACAGACTGAAAGTCACTTGAACATGTTACCAAATGATCCTAGTGTTCACTAATTTTAACAAATTACTGGTTGATTACTTTTGAGTGTTTCTTTTCTTCAAAACTGAATTGTTACTGTCGTGTACAACCTAAGGAACGGTGATTTGGGCGGGTGAGTGGGATGTTTTGAAGGGTGCTCTGTGAGGACTATGTGAATCACCAGAGTAGAGCAGGCTGATTGATTCGGGAAGTGTGGATGATCATTTGGGGCGTTTGTGGTTGGGTGGTGGTCAGACAAGACAGTGCAAACATTTCTTCATGCTCAGGTAGTGGGTGACAGGCGTGAGGTTGGGATGGAGTGGATACCTGCATCCATGTCATTGGGCCACGCGCTGGACTGGGAAGAGCTGGCAGCGGGTGAACGTCCAGGATAGAAAACGTCATCTGTGGGGCTCTCCAGCTCACTGTCATCTAAGGACTTCCTCTTGGTGGAGCTGAGGAAAACGGGAGGACATTTTAAGGGAGAGAGGAGGATGCTATCATATCATAGATGCTAAAGCTATCATATAAGTATATGTCAAGAAATACAATGCTTAGCAACATTATAGGTTATCAGACAATCCCACAGACAGCAGATCAGACAGAACGGAACAAAAACACAGCAGTAAATGTGTAGAAAAAGGGTAGAGAAAAAAAGAGAGGAACCAGGTTGCCTTTTTGTGGCTCAGAAATTTCGATCGTTTAGGTTTTTATAACTACCTCCGTGGAAGATTTGCGTACAACTCCACCTCAGACCTAAAGTGACAGCAGATGACAGAGGTAAGAAGACAGAAAGAGAAAGACAGAAGAGAAGAATAAAGCAGAAGAGCAGTCACATTCATAAAGAGGAAAGTAGGTACCAGACACACACACACACAAACACATATAGGAATTCGGAGACTGGAAAGAGCCAAAAACGGCTTTGGATTCAGTACAAGCTGTGATAGCAAAAACACTTTCTTGACTGTAAATAAATGTCTCCTGCATTACCAAAGCTGCACGGTAAAAAGTTACTGCCTGAAAGGCATAGACTCAGATGGATTTATATAGCTGGCAGAGTTTCAACGTGCATTTGAATGAGTTTGCTTTTCAAAGCAGAGAATTTGGGGAGTAGTGAAGATATGATATGATCGTGTTTGCATAGACATTTCAGTGCTGATTATGCCATTATTTTCTGCCAAAAATAAATAAATAAATCACACATTAAATCTGGCCTGTTAACTGCTGTGTGGAGGAGGTACAATTGAAAAAAAAGAGATACGACGATTGAAGCATTTATTTGAAATGTCAGCAAAAGATGTTATCAGGAAATAGTGATTATACTGATTATTCCTCCTTTGCCAGAGGGAATCTTCTGCTAAAACAGTTTTGATGATGAAAAGCAACACTGCAGGCAAATAATAAGGTTCTTAATCCAAGCATCCCTCCAGATTGTGACGACACTGACGTGTTTTAAAATTGACTCCCAGCAGCACTTGTACCTCTATAACAGGCCAAGGCCAGCATGATTTTCATGGTATGATAATGAAAATCATGATAAAAAATACCACAGTTTCACTGTATCACAGTATTTACACAATTAGTAGTAGAAATGTAAAACCTTATCAAACTGCAGTTGTTTTAATCCTAAAAGTGATAATTAAACCTACTGATGCAAAAACTTCATAGTTACAGGTAAAATGCTATTTATTTATGCATTTATTGGTATTTAAATTCTTACACACAGACACATTTAAAAACATAGACTACACATTTACATAAGTGCAGTGGTCTTTGAGCCAGCTGAGCAGCAGTAAGGAGCAACAGGTAGGGGAGGGGCTGCACTACATTATTCTGTCCTCCACACAGCAAAAGAGAAAATGTGTTCTCTCTCAAAGGACTTTAAAACGTAGGAACAGTGTGGTGCAGAATTTCTGCACTTTTTAGACCGTAACTTCTAAAAACCTTAATACCCCTTGATACGGGTAACTGGCCCATTTTACTCTGGACTGTGCAATGTGTGGATGTGGGTCCAGTGTCATGCGTGCTTACCTGGTGGAAGGAGGGGAGGTGAGTGAGCGCCGTCCCAGAGCGACCTGGTTAATGTTGTAGTAACTGGGACTGCTGTCCAGCTCAGCCAGTGAGAAGTTGGGCCCTGATGCCGTGGCTACGGGAGCTGAGAAGGAGGAACAGAGAAGAAAGCAAAGAATAAGATAGGAATATATACAGGTATGAACAAAGATGATTCACTTCTCAAAATAATAACGCAGCTGATTAAACTTTGACCAAAAAAACAGCATCAAAGAGAACATTGTTGACTGTAATAAACGTATTCAATAGATACCCCTTTTTCCTGGTACAGTTAAAGATTACAACCAGAGAAGATATATAGAGGAAACTACTAAATATGCTGTAGGGCTGTCCTACTTTAGAGGCTAACGTAGCTCTTCTTCAAGGCCTTTGAAGAGAGAAATAACTCACTCTGTGACACTCTGACTAGTTCCGCCACATTCCACACTCCTGAGGTGACGAAGCAGTCCTGGAAGCTCAGGTGTCCTGTACAGAAAGGGGGGGGGGGGAAAGGGTTGCAGTTCATTGTCTTGTGTTAAACTGACTTTGAGGAGGCTGCTATCTGCAACCTGGCCGATCATCATCTGTGAAGGTGTGTTTGGTAACAGCATCCATAACAGCTGTACTCAGCCAGTGTAGCAGTGTTTGGACATGGAAAATGCTCGTGCGGGTACCTACCATTGGGTGGTGGTTTGATGTCTGTGTCTCCCTGTTGGCTGGAGCTGTCTGATTGTCCAGATTCTGTAGGGCAAAGGCACAGAAAGAGACAAGACAAAGGCAAAGGTTAGCCAAGAGTTTAACATGTAAAAAAAAATAAAAAAATTCAGTGCCTCATGGATATAGGGAATTTGATATTTGAGATGTGAGAGAGAATAGGAAAAACCTGCAGTATGTGCTAGAGTATGTTATGCATCTTGTTAATTTATATCTGCGAATTCACACATCGTGTTGGAGAGTGTGTGTGTGTGTGTGTGTGAGATTCGCTCGTATCTAAGAATGTTCTCTCCCGCCGGTCCCGTCTCTGTGCAATCAAGGTGCAATGATTTACAGTGCGCTGCCGCGGCATTTAGTATCTAACCACGTAATCGTATCGCTCACCCTAATCCTATTTAATACCTTCTTGCTTGTAGGGATTTGGTCTACATAAACAGAGCACCTTACACACACATATGTGAACATGTGAACACAAACGCATGGCCTCTCTCTCTCAATCTGTTTCTCCTTTCGTTCCTGCTTCATACTTTAATACACGTCGTAATCCACGCATGAACGCACATACGCGTGCTTACACACACGGGTACAGGGGAAAGCTTCGCGGATGTCTCTGCCACATTTATTTATGTATTATTTATCCATGGGCAGCTGCCTGTTTATCCTCTGTTCACAACTTTCTTTACAGTTCAGACCGGTTCTCACCTACCACTTGTTCATAACTGTCTGTAAAACATAGACGTAGACCCTTCAGTATCAATAAAGCTGCTCTATTTGTTTTATTATTATAGTCTTGTTTAATCTATCACTTATTTTTAGTAACTTTATTATTATTTTGCCTTTTGTTTAACTTATTTCTTGCTCCGGACTGTCTTATTTGATCTTGTATCAATGTAAAACAGCCTTGGAAACACGTGAACACTAAGATTAAACATAAGATATGAGGGAGTGATACGTTGAAAAAGGATGTTGGAGAAAGTGCCGGAGTCTGTGGCAAAGTTGCCTTAAAAAAAGCATTTGTGTTTGAACACATGTACCAAGCCGTAGCATAGCACACATGTTCTTCCTCCACTTATCCAAAACACAGAGTAAAATGAGACTGAGCTCCATTTCCTGGACAAGTGAGGTGTGGGGAACTAAAGCCAATGGCAGCCCATTCAGGCCCTGCTAGGCCCCAGCTAGCTAGCGAGCGAGCTAAAGGAGGTGTTTATCTGCAGGCTGTAGGTGATAACAGAGCGCAGAGATTCATGCCAGCAGCACTTGCCTTGCAGCCACACTAAGCCACAGATTACTGAGCAGAAACAATAACAGACCTGTCTCGCTGCCTTCGACACACTGCTTATCCTCAGAGAGAGAGAGAGAGGGAGAGAGAAGGAGTAGGCTAGACTGAGACAGAGAGGAGGAAGAATGAAGGAAGGAAAGAAAGAAAGAGCAAATGAAAGAGGGCTTCTCTCGCTGAAACTCTCGCTCCTCCGCGTGTCTCTCACAGGCTGGGTGTAATCCTGGCAGCCATCTTAGAGCTTGGCAGCCATCTTAGCATTGGCGGCAGTGCAGCATTCCAGCTAACTGACAGCACTCGCTCCGAACATACGTGGCAGTGCCCCCGCCGCGCACGCCCCCCCAGACACATTTAAACACACGCTCGTACGTGGACAAACACTGAGGTAGGCTCTTAGAGTAAACACGTACGATGGCCAATGAAAGCTGTCGCAAAAAAAAAAAAAAACACAACCTGACTTCAGTGGACTTTTAACCGTCGTGTGGTATTTCACTCACGGGCTCTAAATGACTGTAAACACTCTTCCTCACAATATTCAGCCCACCTCACAGTGCGTCCAGTGTTAGTAGCAGGAATGCCGCCGTACTGACTTCAAGGCACGCTTGAACCGACGCCTCGATAACAGCTCTGGTGGCGGCGAGTCGTAACGCTCTGGACGGGTCGACGGTCCGTCCCCGTACTCAAACAACGACGCATGCTTCGCATTCACGAGGGGCGTCGTGGACCAGCAGCGTTTAGACGCACGTCAGAAAGAGTCGCTCTTATTTTCTATTAAAGAACACACACCAGCAGCACCTGGTTGTCTGCCAACGTTGAAGGCACAATGCCCGCCAGTCCTTCTCAAACTTGTTCCATTGAAAGGCGTTGATAAAAGTAGTCAGAGCCTAAGTCCAGTAATTTGTTTTGTCTCAATGCACTTCATCATCAATGTGTTACGAAGGTAGCAAGTGGCGCACTTTAACTGATTAGAAGCTCAGGATACAGGCAATAATAACATGCTAAATAGTTATTATCGCCTGGTTTGTCATCACAATATGAGAATGAATGGGAGAATTTGAAGTCCATGTTGTCCATCCCTACAGTCCACCAGAGCTGCATAACAATGCTAATATCAGTGTCTGACTAGGAGTTTTGTATCATCATTCAATCAAATGGCTATTTTAATATCTTTTTAACGACTCTGGACTGCAGCTGATCACCTTTGTAGAGTCAAAACTACATGGACGACTCTACATTTGAACAGAAATGATATAAAATACAGTTTGAGATTGACGAAAACCTAATTCTACTTTCAAAAACACAAATGGGATAACTTCGGAGATTAGGACAAGCTAAGTATTAAACAAGCTGTAACAATTCAGATAGACGGGTCAACCCTGAACTGAATCTATATCACAGATTGCAGATTATTCAAAACGCAATCTATGATTAGTAAAGCCTTCACTTAATCTGTCAAAGTGAATTTTTTTTTTTACGGTTTTGTCTGTATGTTTCCATTGGTTTTTAAAATGTTGTTATGCATCGTATTGTTCATTGTTTTACTGTATTACATTTTTACTGTGAAGCACTTATCTGTGAAAAGTGCTATACAAATAAACTTTACTTACTTACTTACTTACTTACTTACTTATATAGTTAAAATCTCGTCTCTTCTAATTGATGTTAACCCTGGTTTCTGTATCTTTTCATCTTGTGAGCAGAACGTATCGGTAAACAACTAATGGTCGTAGTACCAAACAACATAACAGGAAGATCCTGTGATTGAGTCGTTATGAATTTATTTCTCATATTCGTGATACCGATTCATTTGTTTTTTTCACGGAGTCATTATTGGTAAACCTTTGCCATTCATTGTAGGCAAGTTGCAATGAACTCCAACACGCTCTATTGTTGCACAAAATGTGAAAGGTGAAAGTCAAGTTGGATAAGAGACCATCAGTGGTAGAGGAAAAAATACACGAGAGATAAAGACGGCATGAATGTACTGTCCTTTCTGTTCTTCCTTTGTTTGGTCTGTTGTTTTTTGTTGTTGGGTTTTTTTTTTTTTTTATTCAAGGGGGCTAATCAAGAGGAGAGCAAAACTTCGTTGGACCCTGGAGCTTTCAACTAATATGACTTTTGCAGTTCAGAGACATCACGACATCACTCGCTGGAAACCAGTCCCACTGCTGAGTGTGGCCGTGCATCATATAGCTGCACAGCAAAGAGAGGAGGACATGGTGAGAGAGGAGGTAAAACAGGGGTCTGGTTACTGGTTATCACTGCTCCGCAAGCTGCAGGCTACCACAGCAGTCACAACCCCCCCATCCTTACCCCCAGCCAGCCTCTGAAGCGCACATCCAGCCCCTTATCTTCTCACCGCAGCCCCCTAAAGCCCTCCCTTCAGCGACCCCAATCAGAGTCCTGCAGCCCCTTTTCCTCAGATGCCCCGCTGCGTTTACCGCCAACAAACACATTTTTAACCTCAAATCTTTCAGCCAATTGTGCAGCCCCTTCAAATCAGTGAATTAAAATGAAACAATACGTGAAGATAAAGCCAAAGCATGGCCCAGACATGTACATGAGAAACAAGCTGTGCTCAATTTGTGATCTCCAGCACTGTTTTATTGAGATCTTTAAAAAACTATTGTGGTTGATTAATAATTTAGCCATAATGTTTTTTACTACAAGGCCTACTTAGATTGGTGAGGAAAACACAATCTATGTAGAGTATAGGTCAATGGAGATTATAACATGCAATATTTTCCACCAGAACACAGATTTGGGACGAAGGGGAAATGGATGATGCAACAGGGAAAAGGTCAATTTTAGGGTTTCAGCTACTTTTTACAGCCTCTATTCCTATAGGAACACTGTTTTGCCTTGATAAACTAGAAATATGCTCATCTACTATATCAAAAAGCTTGGCTGCTATAGTCAGCCACTGTGGACACACTGTAAACTGTCATGTATGTATATGTTCAGTAACTAACCAACAATTCAAATATACAATTTGACTAATTTCGGTCCTGTGCGCCTTATTTATTAAGTACATTCAATAAAAACATTGTAAAACAAATTCTTTAAATGGGAGATGAACAGGTGTAAAGTTAAAGTAAAATGGTTCAAGATTCTTTCTTTTCCCTGAAGGTCAATGATTTCACAGCTACAGTTTAAAAAGAAGAAAAGAAAAATCTCAACTATTTGCTAAAAATCCCAACAAGCAATTTAAAGCTGAAGGAACAAACGATTTTCTTTCAGTCTATTAGCCCTACAGTTTGCCAGCAGATACCTGCGCCCGCATCGGAGCAGCTTGAACTCACCGTCCCATGAGGCAAAATCGGATACTGGTGAACAATTAGTGAACGTCAACCCGAATTCAAACTAACTTCCTGTTTTGTGAAAATGAATGCACTAATATGTCATATTTAAAGGACTTTCCAGTTTTTTGTATAGTTCCCTATTCTTACAGTAATTGACAGTGACCTAATGTGTGTGTCCTGGACTACTATTGGTTGGTCACTGGGAGCCTATTGGTATAGCAGAAAGTTAATTATTATAATTAATTAACTTTATTGATCTCACAATGGAGAAATTCATTTCTGCATCTTAACCCATCCCCTGGGGAGCAATTGGGGGTTAAGGGTCTTGCTCAGGGACCCAGAGTGGCAGTCAGTGGGAGTTGAACTCAGAACCTCTGGGACCCAAGCTCAATGCTCTAAACACTAGGCCACCACTCCCCAAAGTAAGGAAATATCATACGCCTTACTCTACTGTCCAGACATTCAGTGAAGGTTCAAAGCACAACTTCTTCTTTAAGATAGCTGCACTCCTCCTACTCCATTTCAACATTCAGTTTATTTGTAGAATGCCAATATACAGCAAATGGCAATTTAAGACACTTAAAACTGAAACTGGACTCTCCATCTCAGCCACACCTAAATAGTTACAGCAACCAAATAAAACCCAAACGCAAACAAGTCTGCCCATTTTCTCTTGGGATGTCCTTTTTGAGGACATCCCAAGTAGTATGTTAATTCAAGTTAAATAACTAAGTTAGAATTAAAAGCCATCAACTTTGCACACAACTTTGAACAGTCTTAGCTTGGAGGACCAGACTGGAAGATAATATAAACATAGTTCAGGCAGATTCACTAGCGAATGGAAAGTAATGATGTGTAGATGGGAATGGTATTAATTCACTTGACCTTCAATCTGTGTGTGCCTTGTTTTCATTGTGATGTCACAGCGAAACTATTCATTCACATATTTCTACATCCAACATTTCCAGGATTGTGAAAACATGTGCAGGGACTGGCTGACAGAAAATGATACCATATCCCAATTTGGCTCTTGAAATCTGAAAAAGACAAAGTAAAAAAAAAAAAAAAAAAAGCCTTTTGAGGAAGGTATTTGTCTGCATTTTAACTTCAATAACTCTTCATGGCAGCAGCTAAGCGATGACTGCTGTCGTGGCTTGGTGATTACAGTATTTCTCCACAGGCTACAGGGCAAGTCCCATGACCCCACGGCAATCAACGTAACCCCACTCATCATGGCCCTGACACACATTACTGGGCCTCACGCTGCCCTCTCCCTTCCATCCATCAGTGCAGCTTAACGCTCGCAATTTATCTGGCACTCAGGCATATTTCTGTGCCTTTCCTTTTCACATGTCCTACCTTCTCCACACCACAATTATTGTCTTATATTGGAGGTATTTTAAAGGCCCAACTGTGAAGGTCCAGTCATTTTCAACTCTCAGAGCTTCTTATGACAACTCATCGCTTCCGTGTGTTACTGACACTGTAACTCTCCCAGTCTATCACACCAGTCAACCCAGCTAACCCAAACAACTTGGTTTGCATCAATCAGTTCTGGATTAGGTATCAGCTCGGTTACTTGTTGGACCCGGCTGTCGACCAACAGGTGGTAGTGGGTAAGTCAGACTCGCCTGTCGGTCGTGCTTCATGCACACCCAAGCAACAGGTTAACTAAAATAGGACCAGATCCAAACAAACTCCGCTATCACTCAAAGCCACTAACCGTAACAGAGAAAGAGGGAAAAAAACCTGAAAAAATTAATAAAATGACCCCAACAGTACAATGCAAAATAGAAAATGTCAGCTGTCACAGATTCGTACAGAATGCTGCTCTTTGCGTGTCGATTCAGCGTAGCCACGCACACGCTCAACTACTACGTCCGTTATGCATGGTCTGCAGTCGCATCCGATGAGGAAGCATCCATCTGTGTTCGCCTGCCTGTGTGTAACACCACATTGTGTCGATTCCCCTCCTTGTTGGAACAAATGTCAACTCTACAACACCCCCCCCTCCTCCCCCTCTCCTCTGCTCTCCTCCCCAAAACACAGGATAACACAGTACAGCCTCCCAATTGGGTTTCGCTTAAGAGGTTTATCGGTATGTTGCTAAACATTCTGACCTTTTTTTAATCCTTAATGCGCTTAAAATGTTCCAAACCCTCCTAATCCCCCTGGCTATCCCACACAGATGTTCACTCAGCTCTTTTATTGGACGTCATTTTATTTCCCTCTTTTATTTATATATTTAGAAACAGCTATATATTTCTGTTCTACTTTTTTTATTATTATTTATGTCTGTGTGTCATACCAGGGTATACTTCTTTTCTACGGCATTAACAAGTCTTCATCACCCCGTTTGGTAGATAGATGTGTTTGGGTGTATGCAGCACTGCTTTCATTCTAAAGGTATTAATCCTTATGTGACGATTTGGATAATTCTATTTTATTTCAGTAGAAATAATAACTGTATATATTATATGTTATATGCTAATTGTTTCTCACTGTTATTTGTTCCCCTGCTGATTTTCTAAGCATTCTTACTTATACTTACAACAAAGTTCAAATAGATTTGGGTCTCATTGAGTGAAATAAGTACTCCAGTTCTATCTAAATTTGGCTTGGGATCTTCAGTGTATAAACACACCTGTCCACAGGAGAGAGAGAAAAAAAACAATCTTCCAGTCTATTCCCCACTATTATGGGCAAGACCTCAAAGCAGTGAAAAACATCAGAGACATGACAGTAGATTTATTGAATACGGGAATGGGCTTCAAGATAATCAGAAAGGTGCTTAAAGTCTAACTCTTGGACTGAAAAAAAATCCTGAAAACCGTTGAATAACTTCCAGAACAAGGTAAACTTTGAATATTCATGTATCAAAAGTGTTCAAATTAAGTTTAAATATGAAATATTGCACATTTTTTACACCGATTATGGTATGGTATCTTGTTGATCATTCCTGGTAGTGGTAGTGGAAGCAGTTGCTCTTCAGGTCCTCACAGCATATATTGTTGGTACTTGTCTATCTAAAAACAAAGAATCACCATGATAACACATGGTGACAATACAGATTCTTGATTCTTGACATGAAAATAAAATGTAACCATTTCATTCCACTCTCGTGTCTTTCTTCATGAACCACTTCACTGAATACTACTAAATCTTACTGAATAGCAAATGTGAATCAAGAAGTAACAGATATTCATACTTTGAGAGCATTAGCCTGACTTAGCAAAGCTATGTCCTGTAGACTACCATCTAGTCTTGTGCATGGAACGCAGAAGTTGGTTTGTGGTAGGGGGGGAATTATGTCCAGGTAAATAATTTACAATGTAAAAGCAAAACAAATTGAAAAAACAGCTAACAGATGGTTCTATAAAGGTTGAATTTTAGTTTATATGAGTTTGACAAGGTTTTCGTCTTAGCCTGGCCAGCTTGTGTAATGAAGGAAAGGAAATGCTGACCATGACTAGAAAAAAAAGCATCTCCACACTCCAACATGAAGGTACAAAATTAGTTTAGCGCATTAAGAATCAATGGATAGGGCAATTTTACAATATAATCCTAACCAAGAGTCCCTTTCCTTTAGCCACAAGCAGGCACATACTTACATACTCACAGACAGACAGAGAGACACTGAACTTCCTCTCAATCTTTTTAGTCGGACATTTTCATGGACAGAAAAGACGGAATATACTAAATCTGATTCAGCTTTTTAAGTGTTACAACAGTGATACAGCTCTCTCCCCATGAACCAGACACATTTTAGCAGAAACCCTCTCACAGTATTACAGGTACATGCTACCGGTGGCTAAGATTAGCAACAGGCGTGGTCCTTGAAATAGCATCCCAAGGATTTTTTTGGAAAAAAAGTTTTACTGTATAAACTCTTGCAATTAAAAATAACAGTAATGAATAAATAAATAAAGATTTTACCAAGGATTCAACTTGGGGGTCTCCTTCACAAAGACACCAAATTATCATGTCACTTATTGTGTATTAAGCCAGCGTATTAGCCATTAGCATAGTGGTTCGTAGCTGAAGCCAACATATACATCAGACAGAGAACTCTATTGCACCGAATGTGATCTGATTTGGGATGTGGTGTTCCCCTATTTTAAAAAAAGTATATATATATATATATATATATATATATATATATATATATATATATATATATATATATTTGTGTGTGTCTGTGTATTTGTGCATGTGTGTGTCCCTGCATCACACTGCCACCGTGCCAGGCGGGCATGCAGGCAGGCAGGCTGTGTGGTGAGGTGGCAGAGTATGGCTCTGTATGTGTGCGTATGTATATGTCTGTGTGCGCCTGTGTGTGTCTGTGTGTGTCTGTGAGCTCGTGTGTGTGGAGCAGGTGTGCCTGGCCGCCCTGCACAGCTTGCTGCCCATCTGTGCTCCCGTCTGTGTGCCGCCTGCGCCCACTCGCTGCCAACAGCACGGCACTACGGCAAGAAGGCCCAGGAGAGAGGGATACTGAGTGACGAGGGGAGGGATGGAGAGAAAGATGGAGAGATGGGGGGAGAACGAGAGGAGGAGAATGCACCCTGTGAGAGAAGGGAGGGGGTGGAGGGCGGGAATTACAAGGCGGGAACTTTTTTTTGTAGGATCGGAAAAGAGGTGAAAAATAGTCAGCAGGTTCTGGATTTGGAGAGGGCGCATAAACTTGGAGGGAATGGGTGGAGCTGGTGATAGAGAGGCGGTTTGGGGGTAAATTCTGACTGGCCAGATGCCCATGCTTGCCACTGCCCTTACACACCAGCCACCTAACCTCTTATTACCCTCTTTACCTCAACTACTGAACTATGAGTGTACCACAAGGTATTCTGAAATGTATCTCCATTACAGAGTTAGGAAAGACTCTTTAGACCTCCTAAAAGGAGTCTAACTGGAAATAAATAACGCTGTAGAGTCAGTGACAGCGTCCCCAAAAAGGCTTCAAGTCCACAAACATATCTATCAAGATTCTGAAGCGACACAGAGAGTAAAAATGTTTTTTCTTTTTACTCAAAGAGTCTATTTGTATATTTGAGTCATTTATTGTAGCATCTGATAATATAGACTGGTTGGAGAAAAGCTTGCAAAATAAATAAATCAATAAAAAAAACACAAAAGGAATGTAATGTGACCTTCAGTGCTTGTCAATCAAATCCTCCGTGATGGTCTCACTGTTTTGACCTCCATGTTCGATTTGAGTGTTCACATGTAATACCTAAATCCCACCATCACGTCCATGTTCAGCCCAACATGAGCAAAAGGGTCAGTTTCTTAATGTGCAACACTAATTTAAGCCGCGCAGCCACTTCAGTTGCATTTCTTTTTATATTGAGTTAAAAATGAGTCACAGATTAAGCATTCGCACACACGCCAAGACTCGCTTCTCCACGTCAGAGCATGTGAAACAAAGCTTTGGGATAAACAGACCCTGATTGCTAGAAGCCTGTCCTCTCATTTTTGGCTTCCATCTTGATTTGACCAAAAATAAAAATAAAAAAAAGAAATAAAAATAAATCATGAGGACAAATATGTTTAGGTAGAACGGCAGCAGATTATCTCAATGCTATTGCACAAAATGTTGGATATAGTAAGTTTATAAATAAAAATTATAATTAAGATTGAAAGATAAAAAAATAATCTTTGGTTCCTTTGCTATTTCCTATGCAATGAGTAATTAAAGTACTCTGCACAGATACTAATACGTGTAATCAATATAAGAGATGCAGTGCCTCGGGGTTTTGACAATTCTTGCATTAGTTTGCTGCTTCAAGTCCTGAAGGACCACAAGGGCTCAAGGAGTTGTGAAACTACTCGACCAAACACCAAAAGACGTTGCGTGCATCTTCTCTCCCTCTGTTTCACACACAAACACACATTTCCTCCATAAGGATCTCACATGCAAGTGTGGCTGACTTTTCCTTGAATACATTTGAATCTATAAAAATTCACACTTACATGTCATGGTGTCAATGTACATGTCTTAAAATTGGTGGAGGCTGTGAATACGTTTTTTTGCAAACTTTACTTTCATTCACGAGGGTTTACATACAGCTGATCTGCTTTATTAACAGTGTTTGGAGAGCACTCGGTGCGTGTGTGTGTGTGTGTGTGTGTGTGTGTGGTTGGGGGCCCCCAGCGCGTTTCACGACCCAGCCTAACAGAGTGTGAACGTGCTCCTGCCGCGCTGATACTGATATAACTGTCCTGTAAGTGGTGTTGACACCGGCATTATTATCCTGTCACCCTCCATCTCTACTCAGTTTAAAGGAGTCAACCGGGGCGGGGGCCCCGAGCATATCAAGGGCCGGTGTCTTTGCAAAGCCCCGATCCAGCCCAAATAAATACAGCTGCACAAAGGCCGGAAAGGGAAAGAGAAGGGGAGCACGGGGTGGGAGAAGGAAGAAGGCGGTGCACTTTCTCTCACTGCTACTGCCGCACGGCTTCGACTTAACACAAACATCAGTGATCCACACGCATACGTTAAAGAGGGAGCTGCTGCAGTAGGGGCTACCGCCACCAGGTGGCGTTTTCCTGGCACGTGTGCGCCATGGTGAAATGCAAATAAAGCAACAAGGCCTTGGGCCAGGCGTCTCAGCTAGCTCAGACTTCGCTCTCTAGACTGTGGAGAGAAGCAGGCCAGGAATAGAGACAAAGACATGAAAAGGGTGAGAGATGTGATGTGAATAAATCCAAAGTGAAATATGGAGCCGTAAACACAGAGCTGCGAGTAGGAGCTTATCGTTTTTTTTTTTTTGCCCTGAGATAGGGAGACCCTCGCGCAGCGTGCACGCCGCTCTGTTTTAAGAAAGTGTTTCGAATCAAAGTACTGCACACTCTTTAGCATAAGCAGATGAAAGCCGTTTGAGATGGAAGAAGAAGCGAGCGCACGCCGTAATGGGGGAAATCCACAGCAGAATGAAAGAATCTTTTTTAAAAAGGAGAGTAAAGATTAAATAAAATAGAAGAACGTTGTAGAAAGGACAGAAGAGAAATCATGAGCTGTTTAATGTGTCAGAAAGAGTAGAGAAGCAAGCTGAAGGCAGAGTGAGGGAAGGGCCTGTGCTAAGACTTGGATTTCTCCTCCCCCGGTCCCTTTTCCTGCTGCCCTACATACACACTGTAGGTCTTTGTGCTGGGCCTGTTATACACACTGCCTGTCTGGCCAGCAAATGGGGTGCTTTAAGGTAAACCTCAAACGTGTTCCTTTGATGAAGCCGTCACTTCGGATTTTCTTTTCATCCATATTCTTCTACCTGGTCGAATCGCAGCTCAAACAGCTTCGACCACTGGACTGGCATTTACCGCTCCTACTTGTTTATTGTTGTTTCTTTGGGCCGTCTTTCCAATGTTACACCTTTCCTCCGTTTTATCTCCCCAAGTCTTCGCATTTCTTTCAAGAGTCATGCAAAAAAAAAAGCAAATTTCACTGATAGAAGGCTGGTGCACCAGATCAGCCAAGGACACGTCGATAAGAGTATAAAAACATCCTCAGTGTACACACACACACACACACACACAAACAACCTCAAAGTGATACTAAGCAAGGTTGGCAACTCCTCCAAAAAGCACCACTGAGATAACAGAGATAACAAACATTCTTCCAGCAGCCAAGTATTTCTTTTTCTCCCTCTCCCGAGGAACACTTCAATGAAAATTCACGGCAAATGTGCCACTTTATGAACATAACAATACGTCAGCTGGTGGATGCGCCGCGCTGGAAAGCAAAAGACCCAATTACTGAGGAACACTTAAGTTCCTTCCCCGCGAGGAAACAGTTATGAAAATAAACACAGCATCCATCCATCTGAATATATTTGAATATCCAAAAAAAACGATCTTTGGGGGATGCGCAAAAGTCAAAGTAATTTTCCGAGGTAAAACTTTTTTTTAATATACTGTACATATTAAGTCAACTGAAGTAATTTGACTTTTGGGTTTATTGAGTTGCACAATAGCAGCCTGCGTCATACAGTAGGTGTTGGACAGTTTTCCTTGCTCGGTTGAACACATACAGAGCAGATCTCAGTGGGCTGGACTCTGACACAGTATGCGTCTCACTGGGAAGTATAAACAATACAAGAGTCGGTCCTGTCGGTGTCTGCCAAGAGGACAGGAGGAGGGGGAACGTGCAGGAACCTAGAGAACAGATGCTAGCTAGAAAGGATGCTAGCAAGCTAGAAGAATAAGAAATGCTCCGCACCAATCTATACGGTGCATACAGGGAACGCTCAGTGGGAGCAAACTTGATTAAAGTGTTCACACTGTCATGCTGACAGCACACAAATACACGCAGGCATGAGGAGAGGAGGAGAGGAGGCAGACATGAAGGCCGTCCTGCCAAGTGCCGATCACCTTTGACCCTTTGGCTCTGGGGTTAGAGATGATGCCAGCCAGACGGCTCAGCGCAGGGCAAGCAAAGCAAACAGTCTGAATGTGTTTGTGTGTTGGCGTGTACCGCACACAGGGGTGTTGACACACTCCAGCCAATCACAGTGATGTCAGAAAGCATGAGCAAATGGGTCGGTGCGGCATCATTTTGGTCGCATGTCAGCGGACGTCTGATCCGGTATTGGTGGATTTTAGGTGGTGCGTGTTCCCGTGTGTGAGCGTTGCCATGCAGGATGAGGATTACAGGCCATGTAAGGAACAGTCAGAGGGTGGACTGGAGATTTTAGAGAACTGTGACCTTATGCCCTGATGCTTCACACCTAACGAGTTCAGTTAAGTGTCTGTTCTTGCTCATGCACCACGTTCGCTCTGCTAAACCAAATCTGTTTTCAGACAAATCCAGATTGTATCTGGGATGAGTTTAGAAAGTCGGCTCAGCATAAATCCACCGTTTCAAATGTTTTCCAGATCTGCTCCAAACCGCACTTGTGGTAACTGGAATGTGATTCAGATAAAAAAGAATCGGCTGCAGCCAGTTAGAGTCAAAGTCCCTGTCATGCTGTTATCGGTAGTTGACTGCGCAGCAAAAATAAATGGAAAGAAACATGCGCAAACCTAATTGACATCTGCTATCATATACTTTTTAGACCAAAATTAGAATCTTTATGAAAAACCCTGAAAAATGACACTACATCTTTATTTACTACACCACGGAGTGACGAGTGATGAGAAATACAGTATGTAAGTCAAGGATCAGATTGGTATACTGGATTCTCTGCAGGTCTTCGCTCTCAGGTTGATGCTCTTGTCAGCTTCCGGGACTCCATGTAAGAAGCTGCAGTCCATAAAGGTTTTTTTAATATCATTGCAGGATGATGTTCAAAATTGCAGCTCATAATATCACATACGGTACTTTTAAAGTATGTCCTTTTGGTTGTTAAAAGACAGCGAAGGCTGTCTAGGTCCATGTAAGGCCCACAGCCCAATGTTTCCTTTGATAGTACATAGAGGTGCAAAAATAAATTGCATAAGAAACTCAAAAATTTGATCTTTTTTACAGTCAGATAAGCCACCGCACAAACAACTACAGTGGTAAAGTGATGTTAGCAGCATCATTACTGACATGGGCTAATGTTGAAAGCAGTAACAAACACTAAATACTATCAATCAATGATCTCAATGCTCCATATTCCAAGTCCTAGGTCCAACTCGCCGAGGGGGCAATGGTGCGCATTTGACTGAGAAGCTTTTTTACCAAAACGCGGGGCTATGAAGGCGAAAGCATGTACCGTTTGAAAGAATAGGAGAATTCATCTGCTATAGCCACTGTTCAACCCAAAGAAGGCAGCACTCAGACGGTTTTAAGACAAAACAAGTTCACCTGAAAATGTAAGTGTCATAAGAAGCTGTAAAGAAATCTATTTTCTACGGTTTATTACAACATGTATTTTGTTAATTCAGGGAACAAGAGAGAGTCAGAGTTCCAGGACATAACATGAAGGCTGAATGGAGTACAGCAAAGATGCTCTGTTCTATCCTTTTGAGTAGTCAAACTCTGTCTGTTATGATTGCGGTAAGTATTGCTAATATATGATGCAAAATCAATTCTGTATTCTATAATCATTTTTGTCTTCATTTAAAATAGTAGTACCAGTTTTACAGTGACCGTTCTAATGCATCCAATATTGATCAATATTAACTGCTCATCACAGAACAATTAGCATACAAAAATGTCGATGCATTTCTTATAATGTTTTATGTCAGAAATCTTACAGACAGATGAGTTTTGCCAGTTCAAGCTTTCCAATCTCTGGAGAATGGAAGTTGTCCACAAAATTCTTATTAGTGCATGTCCAACATTATCACAGTCTCCAATTAGCATCAGGCTGAAAGAAAAAAAAAATTCTGGTGATCTAACAAATGTCTGAATACAAAAATCTAAATTTCCTACAAACAAACAGTAGTTTAGTTTGCTTGTCCTAAAAAGTGAATTTGAATAAGAAAACATGATTTCTCATTTAAAAAGTTAAAAACAATTAGGAGCACATACAGTCCCAGAAAAGCACTGTGCACAAAATAAAGATGCGGGCATTTGGTAATGATCACACAGATTCAGGCACACGCGGAGGCATACACTTGTCACCATTGTGTGTAGCTTGGTTAATGCCAGCAGCTAGAGGAGCCGAGGGCCAAAGGGTGAGGTCATGTGAGGAAGCCGGAGCCAGGCACAAGAGCCGGTCTGAAATCAGCCCAGTTGCTCTCACCAACGGGTGACCCTGTGAACATGTGCTTGTATGTGTGGGTGATTCCTTGGATGTGATCAGCGATACAGCTGAGAGCTACAACTGCACACATAAATCAGCAAAATGTTTGGTGTGCAAGGAGGTAGAGAATATCAATGAAGGACCATGACGCTCATGAATACACAGCTGGCTAAGACGGCTCCGCACCGCTCCCACCAAACTCCAGCTAGGCTGAAAATAAACAATTATATATATTTAAAACACACACAAACTTTAACATGGGAAACAACATGGGTGAAGTTTGTGACTAGTTTAAAATACAGCCATGACAGTAAACTGTTGAGTTACTTCTCGTGAGTGATGTGGACTAAAGGCATTATACAGGCCATGTGAACAAGCACTAACAAATGGCGATGGCGATAACCTTCGCAGCAAGCGGCGCTTCGAACAGCTTGGAGTCCGAACAAACAAGCGAGGGCACCGACAGAGGCTAGTATGTAAACCAATCAGATTGTAGACGCACAATAAAGCAGAACCCCATCTGTTTGGCAGTATAGACACTCAATGGGGAGCTGCATCACTGGCACATTAGGTCAATTATATGCGCGTGTTTGTGAGGATGAAGGACCGGGCATGAATGACTGAGTAAAAGATAAAAACAGACAAAGACCAGTGCATTGTATCCGTGCCCGCACACCCATGTTTTCTCTCCGTAACCTTTTGCTGTCTTCAGTCTTCGCCGCCAGAAAAAGAGCAGTTAGTCTGGGCAGAGGACAGCAGGAAACTCCAAGGCATGTGCCAGACAACAGAGGCCTCCAGTCTTTGCAGAGTTTGGATCACAGACAAAGAGTGTGTGTGTGCCCACAGCCCACAAGTCACCGAAACGCTGCGCACTGACATAACGTTTGTTTATGTGTGGGTCTCTGTCCTAGGTTGTCTGCTAGCTCCAAATATTGCTACAAAGAAACCAGATAGATTGATCTAGCTGTGTATGACCATGAGTGAATCTATAAGTGTTCAGCACAACAACAAACAACCACCACAGCCACAAGTACCTCCAGCGCTTAGCCTATAATCCAAGTCTGCTTAATGTCTTGTCCCTAATTCTAATTCTTAATCTAAATCACATCCTTGCTGCGCACACACACACATATTCTCGTCTTGCTATATGTAGTGAGGACCATGTGTTGACTCCAATTGACTTCCGTTGATTTTCAGTCATTTTCAACCCTTCCTATGGTCTGACCCTGGAAATAAGCCTAAACCTAACCATTACCAGTGCATAACTAACCCTAACCTTAAACTCAATCCACACCTTGGTCCTAAAGCTTACAGTTAGCCAAAAACAAAGTGAGGACCAGAAAAATTTCCCTACTTTGGTACAAACAGTCCTACCTTTGATGGTAAAATCAGGAAAATGGTCCTCACTCTGATGCCTAAACAGGAGCACACACACACACAAATAAACAGACATACTTGTTTAAAGTACATAGTGAGGACCATGCCTTGTCTTCCATAGACTTCCATTCATCTTCAAGCCTTTCTATGACCTAGCCCTAACCCTAACCCTAACCTGTACTGGTTTATACCTAAACCTAACCTCTAGCCCAGAATAAACGTGAAGACTGACAAAAGGGCCTCACTTTACACCAAAGTCCTCACTTTACCAGTAAAATGAGCAAAAAGTGTTCCCGCTCAGCTGCAAGTACACATGGCAACACATCTGTGTTTTTTTTTTACTGCGCTGTATTGTTAATCCATACCCACAGTGCTTTGCTTAGCTTCAGCCACGTCTCTAATCAATTCAGTTTAGTGGAACAACACAGCCAGAGCAAAAGCCAAAACCTCAAGTTACAGAACAGACCACAAACACAACGGGAGATTATTCCAGCAAGCAGGTTTAGTAAAGCTTCAGCATTCGTTGAGCCCTTAGGTGAGAACATCTGAGCTTTCAGTTTTAGTTTGTGACATGACTGAGTGAGTTACTGCAGTAATTTACGATCCAAAACCCATCCTCGTCCGGTTTAAACAAAAACCAGTGGTTTCTCTCTGTCTACTCTTGTGAGGCCTGCAGGACCTGTATAACTTGTTTAATTTCCTCAGAAGGAAATCAAAACCAAACTACTTGTAAACTAAACTTTACAAGTCAAGAGCCATGAATGGCAACTGCAACTCAAGAAACGCATTTATTAATGAAGAAGAGAAGGGTAGAAAGCGGAAAATTGGGCTAATCTGTCTAAATATATCTCCAAAGAAATGTTGTGGTTGACATTTCATAGACTGATTAAATGCGACATAAAATGTTGGAAAACTGCCCAGCTGTGAGGGATTCTCGTTCTTACACCCAGATTGTTGTTTTTTCATGAAAAGTCTCGTTAGAGATGTCCAGTCCTGTCTTGTTTTCATGTACACAGTGTAGAAATATTCCTCCCTTTGCAATGATGTACACGTCCAGTTTTTCTTTGTCATGTGACCTGCTGTTAATCTAGACACTGCATTAAAGTGGACATTGAAAGCAAAGAGCTAACTATATATACGAAGCAAAACAAATGTTTTTCTGTATGTTTTGTAAGTAACTGAAGCTACATCTCAATATATTATGAGAATGCTGTCAAATCAGAGGAAAATCAACAGCCCTTAGCCTAAATTTGAGCTGCGATCTGCTTAAAAGCTTCATCAGACGGAACAAAATATTTGGTTCTAGAAATTGCAACTGCAGGTGTCGAGCCAGATATGACTTTAGAAAGATAATGCTTGCAGAAACTCTTGTTATGACAAAATCGCTGTTCCTGTCAAGAAAAATGGATCCAGCAGCGCCCAGAACGTAAGGTAGTTCATACTGATGAAAATATGTTTTTTCACAAAATATACTAATGAAGTCTGAAATAATGAATTAATTAGCTTTTTTCTTTTTCCTTGTTGTTTTATTAAGTCATTTGAAATCAAAAACACACCTTCACGTCACATTTTGACTGTCAATCAAAACACAAGCTCAAGTCTTGTTCTCTGTGAAACACAGCTCCACCTTCAATGGCGTTACGTTGTGCGCTGCTTTCACTTCCGCACTGTTCAGCTCGATAGTTTATTAAGGTCCCTGATGCTGATTGCAGATACTGACACGGGACACATGAACATAAAAGCCTAATCCCCCAATCAGTAAATCTCTGTCCCACACATTGTATTTTATTAAAAACTCATGTAAACTTTCATTTACGCTGTGTTGACTGATAAATCACAAAGTAATGTGTGTGTGTGTGTGTGTGTGTGTGTGTGTGTGTGTGTGTGTGTGTACTGGGTTGGGGGTTGTAAGCAGACCTGATCCTCTGTAATCTAACCAGTGATGTAAGGCCTATTGCAGCCACCATAATATGTTACATAAGTGTAAAAAAAAAAAAAGCCTCCTGTAGCCTAAAGTTCAATGGGTTCATTCTGAGTGTTATTGGCTTTCGTGACAGAAACAGGTATATGCTGATCGTCATGTAAAGAAGTAAATTATGTACTTAAGACCATGTAGCATCTGCAGTTAACTCTACATACATTTAACGAGAAGTAGACAAAGCTGTACTGCAATTAGAGGACATTTTAATTTTTTAACTGATGCAGAGGAGCAGTATACACAAATGGCAACATTCAAGCCCCCAAAATGTCTACAGTCGGCTCCAAGCATACCTCCCCACCCCCCGACTGTTCCAAGTTGAGGGGAAAAAGCTTTTGATTTGGTTGTGACTGGCAGCTCATGTAAACACCGCAGCTAAGCGAGGGGTAGGAGAGAAAGAGTTGAACGCTTGCCAAAAGCTGCAAAGCCAAGTTTGGCCCTTTAGCACCGTATGCATGTGTGCATATGTGATGAAAAAGGCTCTGTATGTGTGCAGGCATGAGTTTGCACAGTATGGGAGCATATGTGCCTGCATTTCAAACAACTTGCATAACAGAAAGGGTCTATGGGTGAAAGCTTAAATTAAATAAGTAAGTCTAGTAAAAAATGCACCAAGAACATATGGAAAAGACAGCTACGTGAGGTAAGGTCAGAAAATGCAGGAATATACAACTTAGAGTGGGTAAAAGGGGGAAAAAAAGCACGTAATGTCAAAACAGAAACTTTTCCACTGCTTTTGTCTTTGTTAGCAAAGAGCCCCCCCTTAAAACTAGAGGTACCAAGTACCAGGCACCTTACGGACAGGTTTTGAAGAAGAACATTTAGAGAAGAAAAGTCTGAAGAGACCTTTGCAAGCAGACACCGGGCTGCTTGGATGCTACAGCAAAGGGATTAGGAAACGAAGACGCTGCCCTCAATAGTTAATACGGCTAGAGTCAGAAAGAAAACACAGTGTGAGAAAGTGTCAGGAAAACGAGAGACCACGAAGAAAGATGAGGATCCAAGGACAGAATGGGATTGGAGAACAGACAAAAAGCATGAACATGAATAAGAAGGAGAAACATGATAAGGGAAGAGTGGAAGAGAGAAACCGAGAGAGAAAAAGAGAAGCATGAAGGCTTGTTTCTGGTTGGACTCCAAGAGCCAGCATCTGTTTGGCTTGGGCTCAGAAAAGTCTAGTGTTTCACCCTACAGCGCCCGGGGGAATGCTATTCCAGGCTGCATGGGCTTCTATGAAAAACAGCTTTATGTGGAAAAGTGGATATGGAGGGAACCGGAGAAGAAGAGGCAACATGGGAAGGAAGGGGAGCAGAGGCATGGCGGGGAAGAAGGAAGGGAAAAAAAAGGTGGGGGGGAAGAGAGAATGTGAGAAGTCGAAAGGGTTCACATAGGCGAGAATAAGACAACACATTTAGATGAAGTGTCTTCTGAGAGAACGATGAAGTGAAATCAAGAGAGAGGACAAAGACGAGAGTAGTACCGAGGGCAAGGTTTCTGTTCCTCAGATTCACCTGCAGATAACCTCTCAAATTCATTCAACACTCAAAAGAGTGAAGGTGCGAAGTAATGAGGCGACCACAAAAAAGGCGGCCTTGCACAGAGGATTTGTGTCCCCCCCCCCCCCTCAGCATCTGGATGAGGACAGCTGTGTTGTGCCTCTCAGCTCCGGGCCTCCTCACCTGTCAGTCAGACGGCTCAAACGCCCCAAGGGACTCCAAACAGCTGGCAGACAGGTGCTAATGCTGTCCATCTCCCGAACCACACCTACATGTGGCTGTTTCTGCTATTTGGTTCCTCTGCACTGATGTCATGATTCTCTTAAGTTTCACTGTGGCTCCGACTTGGAGCTAATTGCTGATGTCTTGATGATGGAGGGGAAAAAAAGATATAACTAGACTGTATTCGGCTGCAAATGCGAAACCACCAGAAAAAGCGCGATATGATAAACGACGTTTGGGCTCTGAGAGTGTGTGTTTGTGTGTGTGTGTGTGTGTGTGCGTACTGAGGAGAGAGGGAGTTTATGGTATTAAAGCAGAGCTCCGTGCTTAATCAAAAGCAGAGGCACTTTCTGCTGGAAAAACAATGAGGGAAAGAAAAGTTTACATGAGTTAATTGACAGAAAGAGTTGAGGGGGACTGGATGGATGGGCGAGCGGAGGAAGTTGCAAGGCAAGAAAATAAACATATAGGGGAGTTACAGCATGACGATGGATTGAGGGAATAGGTCAGAGAGAATGAAATGAGAGTGTGACGCAATGAAATAAAGAAAACATGCTTTTCATTACCCCACCACCACCCTTTTTAAACAAAACTCCAACTTTCCAGCCTTTCTTATTTTCCTATCGTCTTTGCTTTTAAAGACGGACCCAGTGAAGCCTAACTGTACTGTGAAATGTTTCTGCAACACAGCTTTTACACACAGGATTGATTTTAATTTAAGTATGCAGTGGAAAGCCCCCCCACCCCCATCCCCTCAGTCTAACCCCATCTAGATCCTCCTGGAACACATAAGCCTGTACTATCCCTGTACGATCAGCTTTGGGCGGATTTCAGTCATTTTAAGGCATTTCACTTGTCCAGCTAGGATTGATGTTGAGTAAAGACCAAAACCACCAAACCCTCACATAAAGCTCCTTAGGATTGGCTGAGGACGTTACAGCAGGAGATAAAGGGGAGATGTAGGGAGGAGAGAGATGACCAGAGGCCTTGAAATTCCTGAGATGAAAATAAATGTGGAAAACGTTCTAAATTGGTGCCAGGGACTGGAGTGTTTTTTTTCTGTGCGTTTGCTGCAGGAAGGGTGGACTAGGATAAAGCTTAAAACAATGACACTAAGTCATTTGACTAAATAAATGAAGTGCAATACAACACATTAGTCTGGATGCACGCGTCTCAAAATAGATCCTTGTGTGACTATTTGGTAGGCTGGGCTGTACGGTGCATTGTGAAAGTATTCATACCCTTCAAACTTCATTATAATTCGTCACATTACAACCAGAAATGTCTTTGGAATTTATTGGGAGTTTAAGTGACATACCAACACAAAGTAGCCCACGATTGTTAAGTGAAAGCATATAGACACATATTTTTTTACAAATAACGACATAATTGTGGAGTGCATTTGTATTCAGCTCGACTCTGACTGTATGTTTAGTTTCATCATTCTGGAAGATTAACTTCTGCCCCTGTCATTTTTGTCTGGTCCTCTAATTGACTTGTAGCAGCTTGCAAGCAGGACTTCCAATGGTTTATTTTCCCACAATGGCTCTATTTCTTGACCCTGTTCAGTAATGGTTAGGTGACTAGTAGTTGCCTCACCTTGCCTGACAGCTGAATGTTACCGGTATTTGTGCGTTCACACAAGACTCCGTCTTGTCTTGCTCCAAAAATGGTTCGGGCCAACCACGTTGCAGTATTTTGGATTATAGCCAAACCAAAATAAACATGGCAGTGCAGGAGAACACACGAGTAGCTATCACATCTGTTTTGTACAGTGCTACACGTTATCAAATTGGGTTGCCAGGTTAGTAGTTGCCCTGTCGGTAGAATATCATACCTGATCTGTAGATCTCTACACCACTTTCCCAAAGTTACCAAGTGCCTCTTGGCTTCATCTCCAGGCATCGCTTTACTTTCATAGCCTGTCAGTTTTGGGGGATGGTTGTATCTTGGTGGGACTGTAGTTGTGCCTTGTGTTTTTTCATGTTCAGATCATGGATTCTGAACAGTTCTGCGTGAGATGTTGAAAGGTTGGGATATTGTTTTAGAACCTAACCCTGCTTTATGCCGTAGCAGACAAATGACAACGACACATTTTTTTTCTTCCTGTTGGATGTTTTTTCTCCACCTGTAGCGGACTTTGAAACACTGAGCTAATGACATTTTGCCGAACTTATTTTTTCACTATTTATAAAAGGAACTGATGATTCAGCCAAAGAGAACTCTTTAAATTATTACTGGACTATTTTTCATTAAACTGGGGGTTTCAGTTTACCCCGATGATTGGGCTTTGGTTTCAGATGGATTTGGTATTGATGAGTATAATAGTGGATTTAGTTTGTCAAAATAAATACAGCCGATGCCCTAAATGGATAGCATTCGCTGATGAAGTTGCTCATTGCCATACTTCGTAAGCAACTTAGAAGTTAACGGTGATCGTACAATGTGAACGCATCAAACTTTACGTCATAGCAAATATTTTTCTGTCCACGTTGCAGTGTGTAATGCAATAGTCTTATAAGACTGCTGGAATCACACAGTGTGTGCTGGGCATTAAACCTTTCCACAACTATCTCTTTGCCCCTAATATCCCTGATCCGACAAGTACGAGAAAACTCAACACATCCCTGGCTTGGTGCCACTCTGCTGTCCTTTGTTCAACCAATTCTTTCATGGATCCATTAGCGTATGGCTATGACTTTTTCATACAGCACAACAGCTTGCCTTCATTGTGTTTCATTTCAGTAGAAAGACATATATGGAAAAATCTGCAGATGAAGGATTTGCTTCACATGGGAGAAAAGATGCAGCAACATGCTCTCATTCATTGAACCATATGGGCCATAACTTGAGTTGGTTGCCTGTTTTAATGAGGGTGTTTGGATGAATGTTTACTGCTACTTTAGAAGCATCTGCATTCAACAAACCTCTTGCCCTACTTTGTGACGAGGCAGCCATATGACTTCACTTATCCATGGCCTTGGTCCGGGAGTCTCTAAACTGAAGATAGTGACAAACAAATAATCCCCTTTTCCTGCAATTACCCCCCACCCCCCACCCCCTACCCATCAATCTCTTCTTTAATTTGTCTCCTTTCCTTTCAGTCAGCACTCAGCTCGCTGCGCTGCTTCTCCTCTTCTCTCACCCCATTACTATGCTTACTTTTGGCCTCGTTTTACACAAACCCTCCTCTTTCCCCTCCTTTTTCCCCTTTATGCAAACACTTTTTTAATTACACTGTATTTGTAATACTCCTCAATCTTCTCTGTATACATTTTTTGTTGTTTACATGAAACTCCTTCTCATGCCTCTTTCTCTCTGACGTATAGGGAAGCAGAAGCAGGGACAGGGATGGTGGATGTCCGCTCGGTGGTTCAAACGGATTGGTTCCAAAACGTCTTGTTACACAATCCTGCAGATGTGGACTTTGAGCGGATTGTCATCTTAAATGAGGGGAAACAGTTCCATCTTTATATAGAAGATGGAGGGGGGGAGTACGAGAGAGAAAGAAACTGAATTCCCCTAAACGACTGCAAACGCTCAGAGCGTAAAGACGCGACGTGAAGGAAACCTTGACCTAACAGGTTTAGCCTGTGGCTTGCTATGACTGGTTAGAACTGCTTCTAAAACCTAGCCGTATTAAAAGTGAACTGGAAGACTGTATGGAGTCTCCAGTACACCGAGGACTTGTGATTAAACGCTTCGTACCAGAAGTGGTGATGTAATCCGCTCGAGGGCTTTTTTTTTTGGTGAAACTACTCACGCCCTAACTGATTGACTTGCTCTTGGGAGGGCGAGCGGTTAATGTGAAATCAGAAATGAACGACTCGCTGTGTTAAGAGTTCACGACGCCGGCTTCAAACGCATCACCGCTCTGTCCCGTTCTAACAAATGTGCGTGATCAATAAGCTTGCATCAGGGCTGTTTGAGCTTGGGCTGGCCGCGGTTCAATAATACCCAGTCAGAAATCATACAGTCCAGGCTGGGGCAGACGGTTCAATGGGGGCTGATTATTAGCGCTCGGTCTTGGCTAACGCAGGCAGATCCTTCTGCCAGCTGATAGTGATTATTAGAGCTTATTGATAAGCTAATAGCGAATTAGGGTTAGTGGGGATTGTTTAGAGAAGATTACGGACAGAGCAGACAGGGATATAAAGACCACGGTGACAGCAGTAGGGATACAGCGGATGTAGGTAATCGGTTTGGTATTAAAAAAGCACAGAAGATGAGAAAAATGAAAGGAGTGAAACACAGGGAATGGCAGAGAGATATTTAATACATGACAAAAAAAAGCATTTAGAGGATGGCCATCAAAGACCAGTACTTAGATTCTTAACCTTCTTTGTGAAGATATTGTCATCAAACTGCATTTGTAACTGGATTTAGAAACGTTTCACCAAGGAGCTTAGAACAAACTAAGTCCAGCTTTGTTTTTCTGAAACGATGCGACGCTGAGCAGCGTTTCACTGAAGTTACGGAAACAGATGTGAGCATTTTAAATGTGATACCCACCTCTTTGCATAACAGACATTACACAACTGCAGATGTACCGAGAAATCAGCTGGTGACCTCAATCGGTCAGCTTGATTAGCCCTCACTGGTGACAGCCAGGCGGAAACTCATAAATACAATTTCTTTCCGATCAGTGAACACACCATGCTAAGTGCTACTAGGACATGCTGATGACAACTCTCTTTGCTGTGGATGCTGTTATTGAGGGGAGAAGACAAAATGTTATTTATTTGACGTGTGACAGAGGGGTTTAAAGGGAAGTCTGAGGAAGCACAGACATGAAGAGGTAACTGTTTTCTGAGACATGTCGAGACCCAACTGCGCCGGATTCAGGCTGTGAGAGAGCAACAGAGAGCAAGATTTTCAGAAGCTAACAGGAGGGCTGAAGAGAGTGCAGCCACATTGCTCTGCTTTAGCCTTTTGAGCTTTCCACCTCGGTCTATCATGAGGAATTCTGGAAATAGTTAATGATGGTCTTGTGGAAATCTCAGGGTCAAAGTAACGATCTACCAGCTCTAAGTACTACACAAAGAGACTGCTGTTTTTGTATGGCTAACCAGGCCATTCACCACTAAAAGATGCTTAAGTTCAAACTGTCTTGTCTTTGTTTTGTGACATCGTCTCTGCTCCTAAAATAAACTGTCAATGGCCGCTGAAGGCAGGAAGGCCTGAAAAACAGGTTTTTAATGCTCTCCCTTTGTGGTATAATATTATAGTTACAAAGGAGAATTTAGAATCGGCTAAACTAAATTGAAAGCAACATCTTTGCATAAACCAGAGAGCAGTTTTGATCCTTATACAATATATAAACCGTTGGCGAACACAAAACGCTGTCCCATTTTTAAAAGCATCAGTTTGTCGTTTGGACTGCATTTAAAATCATTTAAGAAAAAAAATGGTGTATTCTCCAAATATTGCAAGATCGAAATGATGTATGAATGAAAAAAAAAGGATTCTCAGTCTCATTTCCTCTTTCTTCCGAGTGTAACTTTGATAAGTAATTGATTAATATACGGAACTGAAAGCCAACGCGCTCAGAGAGATGAATAAGTGCAGTAAAAGGATAACACAGCAGCGCAGTCCTAGCCGGGTTGAGACACCGAGCCTATCAAACACAAGGAGGAGTGACTCGCTCAGATTAAGTCTCCTCTGGCTTTTCAAACAACAGTGACAGATGCATACCCCTCCGCACTTCCATTTGTCAGAGATCTATTCCTGCACTTAAAGCAGACACTCTCTTTCACACATGCACACACACATTAATGGCTTATGCTACCTTTGTCACCTCCCACACATCGGTTATCTCCAACGACACAAACCCACAAGATCCCCTACCCAATTTCCACGCATGCAGCCCAAATGGAGCTGTAAGCAGCATTAAGCCTGACAGGGAGAAAAAGAAGAGGAAGAAAAAAAATAAAAAATACCAACGCAAGAGAAACCAGAGAGGGAGGTGGATGGAGAGAAATAGGGAAAGAGGTAGGGGAACGAGGGGAGAAGCGGGAGGTGGATTTATATTAAACTCGCTGGCTTTTAATCTTTTCTTTAAAACATATTCAAGCCGTTATTTTTTCTTTTTTGTAAAAGGTGCAAACTCTGGATGTGGCACGCAAAACACTGCCCCGGACAAAAGAAGACATAATGAGCCTTCTGTACATTCTACACCATGGGACGGGCACAAAAACCCACCGCAATCCCTGCCTGGTTTTAAAAATGTCTTGGTTGACAGCCAGCATATCTGAAGTAGTACTCCTAAGCAGCACAATTAACTCTATGTAGCCGTTATTTAATTCAAATTAGGATAATGTGGTTTTTCTTCCTGTTAATTCTCCAACCGGCATGACTGGTGCTTCTGTGGTTAGCGCTGGATGGATTCCAGGATAGGCACAGTCCAGGCTTGAAACATCTGAAACCTAGATTCACATCTATCTTACCCTGACCTGCAGCTGATGAATCTTTTTTTTAGTTCCCCTCACTAAAAATACGTTTGCAAATACATTATGTAGCTTTAGAGCCAAGTGGAGCGTATTTGAACACCTCATCCTTCCAAAGCTAAAGTGTTGTATTTAACAAACATTATGGGATGACAGATTACACAATAGGACAGATATGGTAACAAGAAGACAGCCACATTAGCACTCCCTCTTGATTCCAGTATTATTCCTTATTAAGTCATTTTCTACTTATCCTCTTCACTGAAAAGTAGAATAAAGTGATTCACTGCAGTGATCTAGCTGCAATAGATTTTCTAGAAACCTGTCCCGTTTTTACAACTCCATCTTAGTTGGATTGAACAGAGGCAACAGGTTCTGTTGGAACTGGACTGCAACCTCCGCAGATTGCTAGCTGAATGCGCGTCATATGTTTGCAGGAATAATTTGGTTCGGGAACAGGCCTAGGAAAGCCCAATTCAAACATTTTTTCTATACAAAGGTGAGCCGCAGCCCCTGCAAACTGCCACCGGCATGCATAGTGGCAGGGGAAGGTAGGAGACTTGCTTTGACCGCGCCTCCACTCAGAAGAGGAGCCGTTGTCGACTCTGACCGGCTATTCAGCACGGGGGGAAAAGAAGTGGATTTACTGGGCCTGACAATGCCGGAGGGAGACACAGAAAAGGCAACCTGGACATTGCTGTCATATTTCTGCAGAGCACGTCTTACGCTGGATTGATACCTTCCCAGCCTGGGAGTACCACAACAATCATGTTGTGTTCACATAATACTCAAAGTGAGACTTAGAAAGTTGGCGATCAGGACCTTTGTCAGCAACATACAGACATCTATAGTAGACATCTTCTGATGTCATCAGATTGATGAACAGGTGTGTAGTCATGTGACTGGGGTTACTGACAGGGCGCCGAGGCCAGATTAACGGTTTCACCCTCTGTCACCTCACAACAGAGCTTAACTGTGCAGCAGCTGCCGTTGCAGACGACCTGCTAGCTGAACTTTTAGCCATAGCCTTTTTTCTTCCTTTTATCTTGGCTGAATCTGCCTAAAGGTTGTCTTTGAGCTTTGATACAATCTGATTCAGTGAGTCAGCCACGGCTAACTATAAACACATTAATTTCAATGGAGATAAAAAAAAAACCTTTTAACTGTAGTTTATTCCAGGGCCTCGCAAAAGTGTTCAGACTCTTTGTACTTTTTTCACATTTTGTCACGTTACAGACACAAGAGGATTCCCTCTAGTTTTTTATGTAACAGACCAACTTGAAGCAGAACTGGGAAGGGAAGGGGTCTGAAAAGTGTGTGTGTGGGGGCATTTGTTTGCAGTCTTCTTCCCTCTAATACGCTGGTGTACAGTCCAGTGAGTTTAGCTAGCGTAATCTAACTTCAGTACAGATCCAGCTGCTCCGTGGAGGTATCGGCGCTTTGTTAGAGAATATACACAGACACTCTTTGCAGGTCCAAGGACAGCAAAATGCTCTTCTAAAATGTATCGACTGGGTCTGAATGTAAATGCCTCCCCCCTTCCTTGTATCTATTTCTCTCACTCTACTGAGTTCTACTGTTCTCCAGTTTTGCATTGCTTGTCGTCATTTCAGTTTTTAACTTTTTGTTCTCTCTCTTTTTTCTTCATAGTAGGTACACCTGGTCTGGCGTTCTGTTAGCTGTGACATCATCCAGAGAAGACAGATCACCCGCTACTTCCATCTAATGTAGAACAGATTACTAGATCAATGTGTGCTTCTGTGCTTTTTTGTCTCTCTTGTTGTGTCTCTGCTCTGTCTTCTGTAACCCCAGGCGGTCGAGGCAGATGACCGTTCATACTGAGCCCGGTTCTGCCGGAGGTTTTTCCTTCCCGTTAATGGGGAATTTTTCTTCCCGCTGTCGCTTCATGCTTGCTCAGTATGAGGGATTTCTGCAAAGCCATGGACAATGCAGATGACTCTCCCTGTGGCTCTACGCTTCTCCAGGAGTGAATGCTGCTTGTCGGGACTTTGATGCAATCAACTGCTTCCCTTATATAGGACATTTTTGACCAATCTGTATAATATGATTGATTTTAACTTTGTAAAGTGCCTTGAGATGACATGTTTCATGAATTGGTGCTATATAGATAAAATTGAATTTAATTGAATTGAATTTTTCCTTCCACTTCACTGTCGCGTTCAACTTTAGGTTGGTCTATTGCAACAGACGCCAACCAACTCCAGGGAGGTTAGTGACTGTGACGCCATGTGAAACTGCTCAGGGGGCACGGACAACCTGAAAACGCAGAAACGTGTAATACACGCCACCCGAGTATTACTTTCACGCTCTTCTGTTTGCGTAACAACCGCTCTTCTTGCTTTTCAGGACACCGTGCAGCGAGAGCGTCTCCTAAAACGCCGCTGCCGATGCAGGCCGCGCATTACACCCAACGAAACCCTTCGAACACAACCCAACCAGCGCATTGGACGCCACAGGTTGACTGGCCCGCACTTGGCAATGACCCTGTCTTTACATCAGCTAGCCTCCAGCTGACCCGGTCAGTCCACCAGAGGAAGACGTGATTAGCAGGACTGCAGGAGCAGCCCACCTGCTCTGTCTCAATGGACGTCCTCACGCAGCTAGCTCGCTGGGCTCCACAGAATCTTAATCACATTTACGGAGAGACACTTGCAGAGACAAAGACACATAAGTGGTGGCACGCACACACACACTCACACACACACTCCTGCGCATAGCGAACGCTCCCTCACAAATACTCCTTCACTTAGTCTTTTATCCTAACAGATAGATAGAAAGAGGAAGAAGGTAGAGGGGTGATAAAGACCCAGACAGCAGTGAAGGGGGTGAGAAGGGAGGGAGGAGGGGGGGGGAGGAAGGAAGGGAGGGAGGAGGAGCGTTTCCTGGAGAGACGGGGCAGGCAGGATATGCAGGAGGAGGAGGAGGGGAAACACAGAGTCGGCTTGTTCCAAGCAAAGGTTGTGACCTTACAGGGGGTCTGTACATGCTTGTGTCAACCAGAGGAGGACAAAACACTTGCTGGTCGTTTCCTCGTGTACAACACACAGGAGGAGCATGAGCAAAGCATGAGAAAAAAAAAAAAAAGAGCCATGTGTAACTGTGAACAGAGAAAAAGAAAAAAATCCCACTGGGATGTAGGGCAGCCACAGACAAGAAGATACTTGCATATCTAGAGCTTGGCTCGCAGGAGGGAGCCTGGATTCAGGTAACAGAATACGCTTTTCTGTGTCGCAGGTTCTAGAAAGACACAAAAATGTGGAGGACTCTAAGGTATGTCCTGCATGTAACCAAATCTCTCTCTCTTTCCTTTTTAAACCAAAGCCTATTTTGTTGAGCCTGCCTTTCTGTCTTCTCGGCCTCCCTCTCTCTCCCTCTCTCTCTCTCTCTCTCTCTCTCTCCCCTTTGGTACAGTCGGGTTTGTCAGGCCTGTAATAGAGCTGCCATTGTTTGAACAAAGCAACAGGAACTGTACCCCTGTTAACCCAGCTAAGTTGGTATGCGTGTGTTTGTGTGCGTTTCTCGCAGGAAGCCACCGAGCGTGGTTATGTACATAATGTATGGTTGTCTGTAGCGTGTGCGTGTCTGATAACAGGATACATTTCTTCCCCCAGCAGGCCCTCTGTTTGAAGTGTAAGCAGGCATGACATTAGGCTTTACACTGAGCAAGTGCCTCTCTTCAGCACTTCTTAGGACTACAAACTTCCCCCCCCCCCATCTACTCTAAAAAGGAGCGGGCTGTTAAACGTGACCTCTGAATGCTCTGTCCCTGAATAAATGAGCCCTCACACGCGGACTCATTAAAAACTGCACTGTAACATTTGATTTTCACACTTGCTTCTCTCGGCCTGCCCTCTAACCCCTCTCTGTGACACTCTCTCCTGCTTTTCTATGCTGTTAATACCCCCATCCCAAATCTCCAAATGCCCCCCCCGTCTCAAGTTGCAGGACCTGTCTTTCATGGCTGTGTGCGCGGGTTGGGCGGGCGGGCAGGGCGCGCGCGTGCGTGCGTATGTGTGCGAGCGCACACGTGTGATGCTCCATTAACTCCAGTGGTGACAGGCCTTTGATGCTGCCTCTGCTCCCTAATCCCAACGCTGAGGGAGGGGGAAAGGGGCAGACTAGGGGGAAAGAGAGAGAGGAAGGGAACGAGCAAGAGTTCTGGTTCAGGCTCAAGTTCAAGTTCAATCTCAGAACTCAAACTTTCTTGACCCCCCCCCCCTTTTTTTTTTTTTTTGTTCAATTGAACTCAACTGCCCTTACATTTTGCCATGTTTCTTTTCTTTTTACATGCCTCAGCGATTAAAGAGGGAACAGCTGCGTCTGGAGTCGTTAGGACAAAACAAGGGAGTCACTGCGAAACAGATCATTAAATCGCCATCGGCAAATAAAGTTCGAAGGCATTTGATTAAATTGTGTTTACTTTTTTTTTTCCCAACCATTTTACCCTTTGGCTTCACCGAACACCTGTTTGATGACGCATGCGAGCGTTTTTTTTTTTTTTGTCTTAGCTACACCTAACATTCATGGACAAGGTATTTTTTTGGTGAGTCACTGGCAGTGCTGAACATAATCTTTGGGTCTTGGAATATTATTATTGTGTCTGCAGTAAAGTGCCGGGGAAAGTTCTGGTTTAAGTTAACGTCTAAGATCAGCACCAGTTAGATAAGGGATGATGAACACGAGCTGGTGCTAGGAAAATAAATGGTAGTAGCACATTCACAGCTTCTTACTGTGTTTTTGGGTAAGGGAGTTTCTGCAATCAAAGCTCGTGTACAACTTGCATAAAAACCTCTGAATGCTTTGTCTGTCCGTTGACCATTAAGGCAAGCATTCCAGATTTCCGCCATGCTTTGACAGATGTTTGCGTGATCGTAGCAGCTACACGGAGCAATGTCTGCGTTGTCTTCGTATGAGAACTAATCTGAACTGACCCACGGGCATTTCACTAAATATAGGTACCAAAAAAGCAAAACGAAATCCCAAGGGTCAGATTAGGGCTGGACGATATAGAAAAAAGGCATATCGATAAAAGAGAAATCATATTGAACGATATCAATAATTATCAACAAATTCAAAATATATATTTTAAGTGCAGCCCTGGTCATTTTATGCTGTTATTTAGCAACCCCACTCTTTGAAGTGGGCGGAGCTTGGTTCCTGGGTCTGCGTTGTGATTGGTTGGGGGGATCTAATGGTTGGGAGAATGCAAAAAGAAGGAAAACTGTTATTCTATTGAACTTTTTACTGACCTTTTTTTTTCTATCATCGATATACGTCTGTCGATTGATATATTGAAGGGTGTTATTGAATTATCATCCAGCCCTAGTTCAGATTCTACATCAGTAGGTTTTACCAAAAACAAGAATCCTTTTATACAACCACTCCAGTTGTTACTGTTGAACAGGTCAGATTCCTGCAGGCTAATTGGACGGTCGGTTTATTTGGAGACATTTTTTATTTAAACAAAGATGCCATAATTAAAGCATAGAGAGTGCTCTGCTTTCTTCAACCTCTAATGTCGATCGCAGAACCTCATGACATGCAGCACTGGTAATGATCAAGACTTTGCTACACGCGCGAGCTGGGACTGTGGGGTTGTACTCTATAAAAAGCATTTTTTTGTGATTCTGTTCAGAAATAACGAGATTGAATGGCTTTTTCCAAGAGAAGCGAAGACAAAAAGCACCACTATCTCCAACTTGACACAGCATGGAGACTCCAGCAGGAGGGGCGGCTGGAAGGAGGAGCAAGAAAAGCAGCGTGTAACCTGATGATTGTTTCATTAACTTAGTTTGCGCCATTATTAACGGTCGCCCGTTCTCCTCCGCTTTGGGTAAAAGACAACGTACTTTCTGAGCAAAGACTTTTAGAGTTTTTTGTGCGCATTCCTCACTAATATCTGTGCATCTGCATTACACAAGGAGCCGCTCTCCTCGGCCCGATCAGACGTTTAAATGTTGTTATTCATATCTGCAGACTGTGCGGCCGTCGTCTTCGCCTGCAGTGCTACACCAAGAAACTGTGTGAGCTCATATCAGCTTATTTTAGTAAAGCTGATCGCGCAGTTTTTCACACTCAAGTTTCACATCATTTTCCTTCTCAGATAGCCCCGCAGTGATTTCTGCTCATTAAGAGGCAGTTCAAGGACAAAAGAAGAATATAAATGTAATTACATTAGGTATTTAAATATAAAAGCATTATTTATATATTGAAAACTTGTATCTATGTTAAAAATAGATGGTGATTACTTTTTTTGAAGACTTTTACAGGTTTCATTGGGCACGGTAATAAGAACTTTTGATTCTGCCACGTGTCACTAGAGTGTCATTCTCGCAGATTAATCAAAAACGGTTTCTTTCAGCCAAGAAATATTTCTACACTTTGGTGTCAATTAGAAATGATTATTTATGGTTTTATTTCATCTCATCTTGACTATTGTAACAGTCTTTTTTATGTGTTTGAAAAATAAAGATCTTGGCCGTCTGTAGTTAGTGCAGAATGCTGCTGGAAGTCTCTTAACCAACACAAGAAAAAAACGGCACATTACCCTATTACCCAGTTTTAATCTCTTTCCATTGTATACCGGTACAAATTAGAATTTATTTTAAATTTTTAGTGTTTACTTTTAGAGCCCTGACTGATCATATTTTTATTTTGTGTTGTTTTTATTGTGAAGCACTTTGTGGCTTTATCCTGTAAAAGGTGCAAAACATAAATAAAGTTTACTTTACTTACTTTATCTGCGGGCGCCATTTCTTGAGATGTTAGAATCTAAAAGCACGGCTGTTTCGGCTTTTCGCCTTCAGAGCTCCTTTTCAAGTTTGGAACGAGGGCAAGCACTTTGATGGTCTCGTTAATCTTGGGCAAAAGCAGGAAGCTGTACACGTTAAAGTCCTTTTAATGTATCTTACATGCTAATCTTTAATCTCCCGAATACTGCATGCAGTGTTTATCCAAGCAGTGGGGGTGACCTGCATCTTTCAAGAGTCACTCCTCCTTCCAAATGCTCCAAGTCTGCCCTCTCCTCCTCTGATGTGGTTTTCTTTAGAACTTTATCTTGACATAATATGATTGATTTTATTGCAGTAAGAACACGATTAAGTTTGGCAAAATAATGTGTTGTTCCTTTGCCGCACGATTCATTAATATTAAGTAATATGAATTGTCCTTTAGAAAGCCAATCTTGCACCAAGCAATATTTTTTAGGTGTGCAACTTTTTTGCCGCTTCGCGAGCTGTAGAAAATAAATGGAAAGAATCTTATGTAACTGGAGAATGAGAAGTGTTGCTAGATGAAAGCCAGCTACCTCCATACCGATTCAAAGTCAAAATACACCCCCTAGCCAACCTGAAGGACATTTTCTTAAACAAACTTTGCTTAATTTTTTTTGCTTAGTGCCATGCTGAACGTCATTTTTTTTAACATGTCGTTTATACTGCTAGCCAGCACTTATATAAATACAATTACACTTCACGTAAACCTAAGACGTAAGAAAGAAAACATTCCTGAAGGCTACTAGTTTGGTTTATTTTTCTTTATAAGGGAACTGTTTTCCCAGGTTTTAAAGACACAATCAACTTCAAATTTGATTATGTGATCTCTTTGTGTAGTATGTTCAGCAGCTGACGCTACATTGTCATTTAATAGGTTTATTATTGCGTGAAATTAGAGTTAGCACCAGTGGCCCACTGGGTGTGGTGGGATCATCGCTGTTCCCCCCCCCCCCCCCACACCCCCAATAAAACAGTGTGCTGTTCTGCTGGTTTTCCAGCAAGGACGCAGCTCTGACATGTGTTTAACATTTCGCCATCAACACAAGGAGATTTATGACAAACTCCCCAACTTCTAATCAGAGTGGTATTTTTCTATTTTCCCTTCTTTTATTGTCTATCCTCTGTCGGGAGAGCGGTTGCTTCACTTTTGCCAGGTGGTGAATGCATATGTGCATGTGTGCGAGTGTGCACTTGAGCGATGAGGTATTTGGCAACCAGAAAGAAAGCTTAATAACAAGCAATATATCCCTGGATGATTTTAGACCCGTGTTCCAGGTGGGAGCAGCATGTGATGCCTCCAGATCCCAAAAGTGTGAGAGGAAAAGATGAGAGAGAGAGAGAGAGAGAGAGAGAGAGGGATGGGGAGAAATGCTAAGAAAAATAAAGTGTAGAGACAGAAACAAGAAAAAATTGTAACAGGAAGAAAAAAGGGAGGGGAGGTGTGAGCCGACATCTCCCTGGCATGCTCTTACCTTGCATGCTTGTTAGTCTCCCCCTCCTTCAACTCTCGTAAAGTAAAAAAAAAAAAAAAAGTAGAGAAAATGACATTGCTCATCAGAGCAAGGAAAGCATCTCCCACTTAACCCCACCAAACGCCGCTGCCTTGACACTCCTTCGCTGTTCTGAAGCGTCGTGTGCATGTGCTAAACACCGAGGGTGCGTTTTCTTTTTTTTTCTTTCTTTTTTTTTTTCACAGGCCTCTGGTCTCACACTGAGACGTTTGGATGAACCCAGAGCCTCTGCCAGGTTTCTACTCCCCGAGAGATACTGAGTCGTATCACACTCTCTAGCTATCTGGCCCTGGATGTCTTTGTGTGTGTGTAGAGGAGAGAACGTCTGCTGGCTGCGGCTGCCTGGACACGTATGACTCTCTCACAACTGAGAAAGCAGTATAGAATATTACACACATTGGCAAGTCCACGTGTAAGCTCTCTCTCTCGCTCTTGCTCTCACACACAGACACACACACAGACACACACACACAAAATGTACGCATGGAGCAAAAGAGAACCATAACAGCACGGGCTCCAACAGTGCCTCTTTGACAGATTTAAGTAAATAGCAGCAAACAAGCGATTATTTTTGGCAGACCAGGCAGCGGACCATTCCAAGAACTAGGGGAGGTCTAATGGGAATGAGGGGAGATGAAATCACATAAACAGATGTGATTAAAGTCAATATCATATGTATCATTACTCATTCAGACAACGTATTCCTTCATTAGACACCGCTAATACCAAAACATGTGGACTCCAACGCGCTGCCCTGTTCCCGTTTGCGGCCGCTCTTTCAGTCGGCTGTCTTTTGCCGCCGCCTTCGATCGGTCCGGCTCTCAAAGACCTCAAAAAAAAAAACGACACACGTTGACATCCGTAGGCTCCGAGAGGCCTAAGCTCATCGCATCGGCAGCAGTCACGGAAGGCAAATGCGTCATAACGTAGCGAACGTGTTCATGGACTCTACACATGTTCGGACAGGCTACGCTGCATTTAATTATGGTCTCTCTCCTTTTTTTTTTCTGCAGATATGCAACAGGAAGCAGTGTGAAAGGCCACTTGGATCAGAGTGGGATATGCAGCCGACATGGTCAAGCTGACCCACTATAAGTGGATTTGTAATCCTCGAGCGGATTTAAACACTGTTTACTGTGACGGCCGACGTCTGTGTGAGCGCGTGTGCGCGCGTGTGTGCGTGCGCTGATCTGAGTGTGCGGCTGCACGTATTTTTCCCGGTCACCAAATATTTTGGTCCACCTTACCACCGTATTCCGCTTGTGGTACTGCAGCCTTCCGTAGAAAATCATAGACATAAATATCCCAAAAGGAGGTTTGAACTCTCTCCTGCATGTAGTTTATTTTGGGCAGGTCTGCTTAAGCGGTGCCGGGCTGCACAAACACATTCATACATGTGCGTTACACATGTAATGACAGGGTGTTTTGGCTGTGCTCTGGGCAGGATAAGCCGCTTTGGGACTGAGGGAAACTGTCACCAGTCGATTAATCGGTCATTACCGACACCAGGCAGGGCCCAGGAGTCCGATGCTAATATGGCTCTGTGTGGGTCTGCAGAGTCAAAGGGAGACCGAATCGTTGTTCGCGCCAAAGTGACCTGAAATTAAGAGGCTGCTTATGGGGCAAGTGAGGTCTGGAAAATCAAACTAGAGCTACAATTAGGTATGACAGGGGTCCACACCCCTTATTGAGTCCAGTGATGCTCATTTCCCCCCCAGGTAACCCCGTCATTTCTCCCCCAGGTAACCAAAGAAAACAACAACACATCAGTGGTTGAAACAGCAAAGATACTGCAATCCACGTCCTACAGGAAGCTTTTTAGGCAAAGAAAGAAATACTGAAAGCCAGTGAAGGTGGATATAATGCTATCATATAAAGCAGCATTTAGTTCCTATGCTCCACTTATCTGGAACAAACTTCCAGAAAATTGTAAAAGTGCGGAAATCCTGAGTTCCTTTAAATCAAGATTAAAAACACATTTGTTTAGGATTGCCTTCAACTGTTCTAGTTAACTGAATCACCACTTTTTTGTTCTTTTTTTTCTATCTACATTTTATTCCTACTTGCTTTTATTCTGTTTTATTTTGCTATATTTTAATCATGTAAAGCACTTTGCATTGTCTTTGTACTGAATTGTGCTATAAAAATAAATTTGCCTTGCCTTGCCTATTACTTCAGAAAGATTGGTAAACAACCTGTGATGTACGTCATAACAAATACGTACAATTTCAGGCTAATAGTTATAACTAGATCAAGTTTCTAGTTTAGGATAATTCAATCCAGAGGATCTTTTTCTATGTCCATGATGTGCATGTCAGACTTTTAGCTAGCTAGCCATGAGACTTTCTTCCTGCACGGAACCACTCGTTTCTCTAAATTTAGAAAAAAAACCTGGCACCATTTGCGCTCTTCGGATCACTTTTTGTTTTATTAAGAGGAAGGTTTGATGAAAACTTTTTTTTTGGTTTTTGCTATGTAGCACAAAAATGCTGGAAGGGGAATGGGCCTGACTCTGTCTCTGTGATGCAGACATATCTAAGGATTATAGCGATCTAAACTGTTTGTGGGTGTGACTTACGGTTTTGGAGTTGTGGTCTAACGTGCGTTGACTCTAAATTGGGTGCAGATGAAAAGCAGCAGCCCAAACACACCCAGCACGCCGTCCAAGTACACTGCAGGTGATGGGTCTCTTAAAGAGCTAGCAGCTTCTATCTGCGCTTATTCAGCGTTGCGTAAACTGCAACCTCCGGCTAATTTGTCCATCTATGCGTTTTTTTTCGCGTTGCCTTGAAAGCCCGATTCTTCATTCTTGTGAAGTATTTATTTATTTTTGATAGCTTAATGCTGTTTATGGACCAACGCAGAATTTTATATATTGGCAGCTTAGTTCCACAAACAGCATTCAGCGAGTAAGGAGTAGTGGATCAAGATCTGACAGGCTGTGCTTTAGCGCCTCAAAGTCATTATGTGGGTATAGGGGCACAACAAAAACTGCTGCTACCAGTTATTTAAAAGAAGTTCATACATTTTCCTGAGCACCTCTCTGCAAACTAAACACTGGTTTAGCAGTGAACGTGCTGCAGGAGAAGTAAAACAGGATTTGCTTGGGCCACCGTCTAGATTTGCGAAGATGACGTCAATAAGCCTAAATCTGGGGAAAATCTTCTCATGTTTGTTTACTAAAAGGCTCATGCATCATTAAGTTAAATCAAGGCAGCAGTACAGGGGGATGGCGAAGGAAGGGAAGTAAAAATAGGTTTTAAAAAAAAAAAGAGTCTAATTCTGTACAAGGTGCTTTGGGCTTGTGAAGGAAGTCATAATCCAATTAGTTACATTAAAAATATTTAAGTACCTAGATGTGAAATGACTAAATCTGTGCTGAGATGGTAAGAGTTAAAAAAAAAAAAAAATGAAGCTGAGAGAGATTTAGAGAGGCTTACTTTTGGTTCTGCTCTGGCAGATTAGTCAAGGCAAGTTTTGGGCCAAAGGTCGAAATAACAGATGACGGCTCTTGGCCGTGCTTATCAGCTAACCCACAGTAAGTGTCACCAAATCGTCGCAAGCAGAAGACCTTAAAGCTTTAACAAAGTTCACGTTTTAGAAGGCCCCCTCTTCTTTAAAACAGGACAGGTTCCCTTTGCAGAATGTCACTAGTTCGGGGGAAACTGCGTAGGGAAGAGGGTGAGAAAACGCGCAGGCATGGCCTACGGTAGCATCAAACCCTTACAGGCCGACGGCGGAAGACGCTCAAAGAGAACAACTGTTTTCTTTGGATGTCGGTTTGTTCAAGTGAACATTTATTGGCCCCCAGCGGCCTCCTCGGGGAGGGAGACGTCCAAGTGCTGAGTGACACACGCTGTTTAGTGTCTTAATGGGGGGGGGGAGGAGGACCGGCCAAACCGCAGCCTCTAGACTGGGATCTTACAGCCTGTAATTATGGAAAGATGTTAAAGTTGCTCTGCGAGCCCATGTGTGCGACGAGAGGTCAAAAAAATATATAAAAAATAAAAATCAGCCGGATCCGTCTACTCTGTGACGGCCACGCGGACGTGTGCCGCTGGGTATTTCTGTTATTGTACGTATGACGTGAGATTTTTTATACAGAGGAGCGCCTTTTGTCTCCCTTCTGGCTGGAGAGCTGCGGTTCTGCACAGACACACACACACCAGAAGAAGAAACGAGAGTTGTTGGGAACCGGTGCTGCGTTCAATTAGGGAAACCACATATTTACAAACAGTGGAGAGGGTGGGGTGTGGCGGGCCGGGGGGGTTGGGGGGGGAGGCTGGATCTCTGTGACTCATCAGCCAAGCGGCGCACACTTGCACTTTTGACTCCAGGCCCGGTTCTCTCAACTTGCACGACCGAGGGCGAGGGAGGGAGGGAGGGACCAGCGGGATGGAGGGAGATGACAGGGTGTGGACAGGAGGACAGGGGACACACATGCGTGCCTTGGCTGAACATGTGTGAGCGACCGCGTAAACAAACACATATGTGCGCAGGCCGGCACTTGCACCAATGAAAAGACCTCATTTAAACTTCTGCGGTGTGAACAAACACTCGGGCCTGCTTCCTTTAAGAAAACGACTGCTGCCGTTGGATAAAGAAGATAAATCCTTGCTCTCGCTAGGCGGAAATGTTGCTAGCTCATGCGCGGATCGTCGCTATTTAAATAAATATAAAGGAAAAACACACATGTACCGTGGTCGTTACAGTACTCTGGGGGCAGAGCTGTGTAAGCGTTAGGCATGGGAAGGTATGAGATTCTCACCGCGTTATAACCTCGAGAATCTCATACCCTCCTATGGTTAATGCTTAACTTTCCTACCGCACCGATTATTATTACGCTCAAGACGCAACATCGCGAATATTTCCGAGCTGACAAGCGTTTTTTTGTAAAGCAATCTTAGCCTCCTTTCAGCCAGCTGCACAGCGGTGCGCAGCAACATGAGCGGGGGGAACTCTGTGCCGATCCAGGCGCTCTACAGACGGCGCTTCCTCTGGCATCTCAGTGAGGAGACCCTTAAAACAGATTTCCGCCCGTTTACAGCAAAAAAGTTAAAGGGCATCTGCTCCAGTGGTAGAGGATTAGGAAACAGGTCCCTCAAAATAAGTCTCCGGTTCAATCCGCATCCACATCTCACCCGCGTGCCCTTCCCTGTTACTAAGGCAGCGAGCGCGTAGAAAACAGGAGATCCATTCAAAGCCCAAGCACAGAGTCGAAGAAGAAGAAGAAAAAAATAAAACCTGCCCTTGTGTTTTTCTTCTCGGCCGCTCAGACCTTGAGGGAGAAGAAACGAAGGCACAAGGCCCTAAGTGTGAGGGGGCTGTCTGTCGTTGACATGACCTTGGTGTGTGCACATGTGCAGGTGTGCGCATTAGTGCGTGCTCACACGTGCATCTGTGCGGTGCACCACATCAAAGAACCCCAGAGCGGCTTAGTCGTAACGACCTCTGACCCCTGCATGCTCCGAGACCGAGGGAGGGCGGTGGGAAAGGAAAACGTCTTGAGAAACGCACCCATGTACGCACGCAGTCTGCAAATGTGGCCACAGCTACAAAACGATTGCAAATAGATCCAATTTGTCCTGTGGACGTTTCCACGGACTTAGCTGAAGTGGCAACAGAAACATTCCTCGCTGCTCCGCCTGAGCCTCTGGGGGATCTGCTACCAGGCGGCCCATCCTTCTCTCTGGCTTCCAGCTGCTACACCTAAAGACGATCCACTGGCCCCCATTCAATCGATTGCAAATATTCCGAACAATCCTGGGTCTGGCCCGAGCACGCACGCTTTTTAATTCACCGTTTAGCACCGAAAGCGAAGTTTTCAAAGGCCACTTCTCCCTCCGCATCTCCTTTGCATTTATTTTTAGCCGACGGCGGATGCAACCCAAATCCTTGGTACGACATCAAATGCCGGCTGAGCGTGTGTGTGCATGGCGCATGAGTCACTGGATCGGCGTAAGTGTGAGTGTTTTAACAAGTTGGTCCAACCTGCAGTAAATGACTCATTCGCTCGGTGAGTTCACGGAGGCGCACGTCTTTACTTGCGCGCGTTTCCTGCGAGCGCCGCAGCTGCGCTCGCTTCCAGCTCCCGGGATTTTTTTTTTAGCGACGCTCACGCCGTCGATCATCCTTCTCTGCGAAAGGAAGATTTTCGGCCCGGCAGAAGAGCGTTTGGGTCAGGGGGGGGGATCGCAGCTGCAGAGAGACACCTAGGTTTGGTCTTTGATCGCTGCAGAGGCCGCAGCTGTCAGCTACAGTTAGAAAAACAATAAACAAAATCTATCGGGCCGGTCCAACAAGGCCCTCGTGCCTTTTGTGCAACTGTACCATATGTGCTAATGCACACATAGTATATGCTTGATGGTGTGTGTGTGTGTGTGTGTGTGTGTGTGTGTGTGTGTGTGTGTGTGTATAAGGCAGCCCATGAAAGCCACTGGGGCGGCGGTGGTGGTGGTGATGCGGCCGGTGTGTTTGCCTTGGCAGCGATTCAGCATTCCACATTCCTCCGTGATATTCATTACTATGACCTCAAGAAACCCGCGCAGCACAGAAGAGCTCCCTTCCTTTTACGTTCCTCCAATCTCTGCCGTCTTCATTCCGACTCTTTTACCACCTCTGACTTTTTTTATAATTTTTTTTTACTTCTCCTTTATTCCGCCTTCTCTTCATATCCAAATTCCCGGAGGTCATTTTTCACCTTCAACCCTGATTCCCGCTTCAGTGTCCTCATAGTTTCACTGTGCTCCAGGTCTCACCGCAAACCCTGCTGCTGTTATGCAAAGTTCCCGACACCGTCACGCTCACCCAATGTATCACTGAGATTACTTCTTTTTTTTTCTTTTTTTTTTTCACAATACAGGCGCTCCGTGTGCTAATCTTTTCCTGTCCTGATCCGTGTCGACAGGCTCCTCCTTCGCCTCCTCCCTCTTTTTTTTCGACGCCACACCCACACAGTCAGAAAACCGTTTCACCTGAGATGACCCTCCGCCCGGGGCAAGGCGGTTCCTCCTCTCTCCCTGCATGCCTCCTTCCTTCCTCCCCCCCTTCTCAGCTTGGGCCATAAACTACTTCACATACTTTGAAACACATGGCTTCTACACCTGACACCAAAACTCAGGCTGAAAGAAAGACAGACGGGAAGAGAGAGAGAGAGATGGTTGGTTGGAAATATCGGCAGGTCTGGAAAGCGCAAAGATCCCTTGCTCCTGGTTGAAATATCCTGAAAACTTTTTTTCTTAACAGCCTGTAACTTTTGGGACACATGAACATAGTTCAAAGGGAAACCGACGGGTTAAAAAAATCCAACAATAAATCCAACAAAACAGTTTCTCTCGTCTTTTTCAGATACAAATTTTTCTCACAAAGCTAGATACAATTGTATTCATTTATTAAATCAGTTATTCTAGACAGAAAAGACTGCGTCATGCCGCACCTCCCCACTAAGCGCAGTATTTGCTCTGTGGGGTTGACCCACTTATAGCGGAGCACATGGACGCAGGGTGAACTAAGGTGAAGGGTGGAGCAGCAAGTTGCTCCTCTTATCTCCCTGTCACTCTGCCACTTTCCTCTATCATAAGTGCTCCTTTAAATGGCCCGACTGTTAGCAACAACCCCCACTGAACCTGTAAAAAGCCATTAAGACAAACACTACAGAGAAATAGCATTGTAAAAAAAAAAAAAAAAAAAAAAGTAAACGGAGTAAAGCGTTTTCATCTGCCGTACGGGTTTCCTTTAAGACACGAAGGTGGCCTCGGCCTCCTGGGACGGTCAATGAAGCTCAGGGAAGACTGGGAGCATGTACATGTGTCCATATGTGAGCGGGGGGGGAATCCGGTGTAAGGGTGCATGCCTAGCTCGCAGAACTATGAGCGAGCGTATGCGTGTGTTTCGGATTAAGAGCTTCACCCCTGGACCTCGAAATTAGATAGGGGATTACTGGGACACATCCGCCACCTGGCATTTTAAGCCCCGCAATTACAACGACAACTTTTAATCAACAACAGGGACACATGTGTCGCACCCAGTCAGAACTCGGCAACCCATCCATCTTCCTCCGCCGTGCGACTTTCTACCAGGGAGCCGCACGGCCGGCCCCTGGGTGCCTGGCCGCTTTAAGGCGGCCTGGGAGTGACTATTAATCAGGATCAGTCCAGATTGGGACTCATTAGCGCTGTGCACTAGGTAAGCATTTGGCATTCTCACTTCTTTTTTTACTTGGCACAGGCCTAGGAGGAAGGATGCGGAGCAGTTGTTGCCAGACAAGGAGGTGGCTTCCCATTATCACCTGAGCTCGGAGATTTACCATCGGAAAGCACAGCCCTGTAGTAGGACTGGCAACTAACGATATCCTATTTTCATCCCCGCTTAATAAAATACAACAACTAAAGAATTTGTAGAAATGTTGTGTTTTGTTCAAGCTGTTAAAAGCTACTAAAAAAAAAAAAAAAAAAAAAAAAGTTGGTTGCTTGCCGACCACCGGAGCTTTAATCTGACTCAGCCACCCTTCGGTTATTCAAACCGCTGGCAACCATTCAGTTGGAAGCTGCACAAGTGCCTTGACAGTAACATGTTTACAATTAGGTTTTATTCATAAGAAAACACCCACACACGCTTAACAAAATATACAGGAATTAATAAAGCTGGGTAACCCAGTCTAAAAAAAGAGAGCAGGCGGCCTCATATTAGTGCGTGCGTCCTATAAATGTCCTGTTGTCTTTAGGACGAAGCCCGACTCGGTCAGCAGAGACGAACAGAGCCAAAGAAATGAAAACGCAGCGAGAGCTACCCAAACGCTTGACAATTTAGCTTCATTTATAGTAATGGCCAACGCAGCGTAGGCTAGCAACCAAACCAAACACGGGCAGCGGCCAGACACCATGAAAGGAAAAGAAATCATGTTCTGTTTCATGTTCACTTCCAGTTCAACATATTAACACACATACAGAGAAGCCCTTCTGTGTTCAAGGGGCCCCTCAGGCCACAAGAGAGGAAACAAATACGAAGAATAAATACCAGCTTTCACTGCGAATACGGCAGAACAAGGATATGTATCCGGACCTCACCACAATCATGGGATGCAATGATAAATGGGACCAACTAGCAACTGCAGGGTGGAGACAAATGTTTCTTTGACTTTGTACATTTCAAGGTTGCTCAACCTTAAGAAAAAATATATATGTGTGACATTAAAAATGCTAGCCTCCAAGAAACTGGTCCACATTGAAGAACTTAGGGAGATCTGCACATTTACACAGGTCGTAAAGATAAAGTGTAAAAAACTTAGTTAAGGAGCTTTCTAAATAAGAAAAACATTACATAAAACATATATAAATTGTATATATATATAAACATACATATATATATATATATATATGTATATGTATATATATGTATATATATATATATATATATATATATATATATACATATATATATATATATATATATATATATATATATATATATATATATATATATATGTAGATGTATAACATTGGGCTCATTTGGGTTTGTGCATCAACATATATTTGCTGAAGCAGCTAACAGTGAACAAAGAAAAAAGAAAAGAAAAGAACAGGCTAAAATTTTAACCAAAAACAAAGAGAAAAAGGAATAAAAGACCATGTTGTCAATAACGACTAGCATTTACAAGTCAACTCTCTGTCCTACCACACAGCCCTTCAGATTTGTATTATTTTTAGAGGGGGAAAAAAATGAATCAAGAGAAGAAACTGCACTGTTTGAGAGTAAGAGGAATAAAAATAGATGAACAGATCCTGCTGAAAAGGGAGAATTCAAGACAGAGATAGAAAAAGGGGACACAAAGAGTGTAGGGGAGGCAAATGGTAATTGCAGGAAAAAGGGGCTCATTAACCCGTCACTATCCTCAATCTAACCCCGAAATTAAGGCCGGTCAGAGGGAGCAGAGAGGGGAGAAAAAGGGAGGAATCATAGACGAAACCAGCCCTATAATACGCCCTCAGTCATAAATGATGTGGTGTTAAAGTTTTCTGCCTCGGCTTAACTTTACTCCCGTCCGAGCACGCACCCTGCACCGTCATGGGTCACACACCTCGCATGACGAACCCGTTGTCTCCCCGCCATATCGTGAACTAACCACGGGGTGGGGAAGAACAACTAAACGTCTCTACACAAAGAAACGAAAGAAGAGGGGAAAAAATCCCAGGGGAAAAAAACGAGTGGCTGAACATTTTAAGAAAGCAAATTATCTGGCTGTGGCTCAACTGTTCATGTGTCATTTCAGCAAAAAAAAAAAAAAAAGTACCTGTGGTCAAACGAATCCAGAGCTGGAATTTTCATCAAGTGCAGGGATATTATCAGCAATTACAGCTCCATTACCTGCCATGGATACCGACTCCCGGCTTAAGAAAACAGGACAATGAGATAACCATCCCTTCCCTGCACAGGCAAAGTGTTTCCCCACCTGCCCAGCATGCACTTTGAAATTTGCAATGCACATCCACACGGCTGCACAGGGAGCTGGCTTGGTTTACTGCAGGTCAGTCCACAGAATCACACAAGGCCAGAAAAAACATTCAAGTCCAAAGTGAGAGATTTTTTTTGGGCTTGAAAAAAACATAACTAAAGGAAATCTCTCTTTGTTTCACATCACAATTCCAGAAACAGCTTTAAGGTAAAATAACATGTGCAATTAGCATTCAAAGGCAAATATTAGAAGAACCAGTTCCCTAAAATTAAATTCCCAGCGAGTCGAAGCACCCCGCTCTGCCTTTACTAGTGACACCTGCACACCTTTCTACAGCTCTGGCATCGTTTGAGAGGCAACGAGACATTTTGTCTGTTCCACAACGACAGCCTCTCTCTGACGACAAAAAGAAATGAAATGCATCTAAATTGTATTGGCCTCCGTATGTAATTAAAAAAAATATCATATTAGCAATTTATTAAAGGTGCAGCAGTTAAGGTTTTCAGCCTCAGCCGGCCAGTCACTCTGCCCTTAGATGGACGCACGTTAGATTTAGATGTCGGTCTGTATTTTTTGCCGTACACACTAAGCCCAAATATTTACAGTGAACAAGTAAAAAGGCATTGTGGCGAGAAGCGTACCCACTCATATGCATGTATTATACATAGAAAATCCACCTCGCTGCTGCCTTTCTCCCTCTCATTCTCTCATGTGCCTCTCCAGTTGTCTTTTATGTAGGAGGCAGCGCTGGGCACCACGCCATGCCACATCAATATGCGTGCTGGTGAAAACGCTTCCCCTGCTTAGCCCGTGTTTCACAGCGCAGGCTTTAAGTCGGGGTGGGGGGGGGGGGGGGAAGCTTCGGCTAATGTCACCGGATACGGCGGGTCGCGTTAGCTCGTATTTATTTACCGGCGGACGGCGAGCTAGCGCTCCCGCTGCGGAGGGCCAGAACCGGGGCCGGCTTTGTCGCGGGGAACCCGCCACAGAGACAGCCCATTGTCGGAGACGACACTAGCCAGTGCCACCCTGGAGGCAGCTTGGATTGTACCCAAACAAGGTTCCCTGGGAGTCCGGGTTGCCATGGCTGCAGCCGAATTTGGGCCCGATAAGTGCGAGGCGAACAGGCGGCGGACTGGGGAGGGAGGGGGGGGGGGGACTCTGGCGTAGGAAGGCAGGGGACCCAAGGAGGAGGAGAGAGGGCTCCTGAAGGCGGTGGCAGCCCAGAACATTAAAAGCATCAAATTAAAAAAGAGCGGCGAAACACTGACTCCACTGGTGAGGGAGAACCGGAGAGCGGAGAAGTGCGCTGGATGGATGCGGCTGTTAATTACACAAAAGGCTTTTTAAAAAAGGCTCCTTTGAAGACAGCACTAACCGGAGGAGTTTAGTCTACGTCTCTTACTTGTCGCAAGCTGTAATTAAAAAGTACGCAGTCAGATCAGTCGAGTTGCAAAGTGACAGACGCACCTCTTAGATTGGACTTTGCAAGGCCAATGGTATCAACGAGACGAGCTCGTGAAAGAAATGCGAGGGGTTAAAAGGAATAAAAGCTGTTAACGGTGAATGCCGCCACTCTCTTGGCTTCCCTCCCCTGCTCTTTTAGTCCGTACTCGCTAAGTGGTTAGAGGCGACTTAACACCGGTCTTTCAATTCAAAGCCTCCTCTCCTTTTAATTAGAAAGTTTGCGCGGCGGAAGTGCATGGCGGGACTTTTTCAGCGCTCCGTTTACACCTCGCTCTTTAAGCTGTCAGATGAATGAGGCGAATATTAAACAGCGCAGAGCGACGCGACGCAACGCTGCAGTGGCCAGTTCACCAAGGTGCCCCGAAGAGCCCGGGGCTCCAAAAAAAAAAAAAAAAAAAAAAATGCATCGGCCTCATGATGCTGTGTGAAATGCTAATTGAAGCGCATCACCGGGTCTGCTAATGTATAATGAGACATAGACCTACACGTGAACTCTCTCACATATTCACAGAAGCCTTGCCAGGGAGGACGAGGCGTCCCGCGCTGCTTTGTGCTTGACACGCGAACACAGACTGCCGGGGGTTTCACCCGCAACCCTTAACAACACAACACCCCACTCAGCTCACTTGTGCTGAAGATAAATGTGACTATAGCTGCATTATATCTGACACTTTATGGATTTTATTCTAAAATTGGTGTTTAATGCAACGTGGCTGACTAGACAACATGAGGAGGCCCTAATGTGGTTAAGCCACTTCGGCACTTGGCTCGATTGTGATTTTAAACACAGTTTGCTGTCAACTGGACATCATTCACACTTAAAAGTCAACACTTTTCATCTTTAAAGACTTTAAAGACCACATTGTACCTGCTCAGATGTCGTTCCAGCGTTTATGACGGCAGTTTCTGCTAAAAAGCTCCTGGGTCACATTAATTTTGGCCAAGCTGCTTTTCAAACATGTGCTCTTTATGTAACGATGGCCAAATACACCCATCTTTGAATCTTTAGCCTCACTTAGCCATTTTAAACTGCTTTTAATGACAGCCTTAGCACAACAGTTTCACTGCTTGTAATTCGATTTTGTTTTTTAAACGGCTTATTCCAGATGTTTTCTTTATAGGCCTTGATTATTTTCTTTATTTTGTGTTATAGCTGAGTATTGCGTTTATATTTATGCATAAATGTAAGAAACTGAAGAAGGGTTGTCGTATCAGAGAGGGACACTCACCCTAAAATAAACTAAAGTATTTCCATCCAGGTGTTTTTTGTGTGTGGTTTTTAAAGCACAGAAAACCTTATGTGTACAAAATGCGAAAGTGATGACATATACAAAGGAATGCAATAATCTTATTGGCTATTGTGTAGCATCAACATCTTTTTATTTCTGCCTAAAGAACAAAACAAAGAAAACCACAAAACAAAAGAGAAATAAGAGCCTTTCTAAAAATCCCGTCAAAATTGGTCAGATGAGCATCCAGCCTGGCTTTTTTCCGACTTTACTTCGCAACGTGTCCGACTCCCACCTGCTCTGCACCTCCTTTCAGCTCAAACACAACCCAATGTAACACACACACACACACACACACACACACACACACACACACACACACACACACACACACACACACACACACACACTACGCCACTCCACTCCAAACTCATCCTGTTATCTAAACGAAGCCCCGTCCTCTCGTCACCGTCGCAGGGTTCCTTTTCTGCGTCCTCAGAGAAAAGCGATACTGTCCTGCTCGCAGATGAATAGGCCCTTTTGATGAAGCGCGGAGCCTTGTTTACTGCCACTCCATTTATTTACCGGCTTGTTTTTCAAGTTGACATTGAGCGTCGCTTCACCGAACCCCCACCGGAGCGGCCACCCTCCGTCGACTGCCCCCCCCCCTTCCAATCAGAACACCACTCAGCCGAGCCTCTCATAACGCCGCACACCCTATACCCGCTTTCAATCCCATGATGCTTCTCTCCCCGTTTCATCCTGCCTCCTTCCCTGCGTCTAGTGTCCTAGATCTGCGGCCAAACTTATTTAAAGCTTACTTGCTTCCACGGACGCATGCCAAATTTGTTTCTCTGCTGTTCTGTTCTGTTTCTCAAGCAGCACCCCCCCCCCTCCGAAAAAATAAAAAAATAAAAAAAACTCCCCTTCCATCCTGTCACAAACACCAAAGGACACCTTCATTAAGTGTTTTGCTCCACGAAGAAGAGAAAAAGTGGCAAGCACAGACAGATTATGTGAAATGTTCAGGAAAAAAAAGCAGTGAAATTGGTTTAAATTCATTCAAATAGTCGGGAAAAAACACATTCAGTGCAGGCAATCAACTTCCACACACACATACACACACACACACACACACACACGCACACAAAAAAGACAGACTAAAGAGCAAATTAAGCCTCAAAGCCTGAAAGTATCTGAATGTTCAAAAAAAAAAAAAAAACAGAAAACACAACAGTAAGTATGACATTTAAAAAGGCAGAGCTTGAGTCTTTGGAAAGAAAATATAGTCACCAAAAGGCTTTTTGTTAATCATCTTCCTCATCTCCATCCAAATTAGAGCTAAATCAAACACCTCCCGTGTAAAAGTCCAAGTTTCTCAGCCCGTGGCAACCAACTAGCGAGCGTAATGGTCCCATTCAGTGCTAAAATGTTTGCGCTTACAAGTTATTATGAATTTTTTTCTACAGCCCCAAAATAGGGGTCCGGGGTGTTAATGAGGCTAAGGAAGGGAATGCATTTGAACCCCGAAGAGGAATAAAAGAAAAAAAAAAAGAGGAGCGAGAGAAGGGAAAGAAAAGAAACGAGAAGAAAGAGAGGATCAGAGGGAGGAGGTTGGCAGGGAGTGTGTATGAAAATTTGGCGCCTTCCATACAGAGATAGCATCGTGCCAAAAGCAACCGCCGACACAACTCCTCTCACTTTCAACATCAGACTCCTTTGCTGCGTTACACTCGCCCACATAATAATTTCATTATTCTTTAACCCACATGTGCAAAATAAAATGGGTTATTCGGAAATCTTTTTTTTTTATTTTATTTCGGTGTGTGCCTAAATCAGTGCTGAGCCAACATTTTGTCCCAATAATAAACTCAGCATTACCGTAGCTACAGCTCTGTGGAGGGTGGAGGAAACAACAACAAATAACCAAATAACAACAACCTGAGCTAAAGCGGTGGAGCTATGGACATGAAGCCCAGTGTAGGGACACATATTACAGCACGGCCGTGGCCAGGAGGCTCTGCAGCCTGTGCCAGGGCCTCGCTGTGAGTGCAGCCCGGTGAAAGGGCTGCCGTCCCTGGCTCTCTCTCTCTCTCTCTCTCTCTCTCTCTCTCTCTCTCTCTCTCTCTCCTCCTTGGTGGCCAGGCCCAGGAACGGGAATTGCCCACCGCTCTCTTTCTTCTACTCATTCTCCTCCTCCGTGTCTCTCTGAGGTCAGAAAACCCTCCCGAGTGGCTATATGGTTTTTGGGGACACATGCATTTCATGGTCAGCGACACCACAAAAGCCTGAAAAGAGACCCGGCACTGGGAAGACAGAGTATTAAGACAGACAATGCCTCCCCCCTCCGTGCTGCTGACTCTCTCTCTCTCTCTCTCTCTTTTCTCCATCACCTTTTTTGTTACACTCTTGCTCTTCCTAATCTTTATTTCTTTGTACATTTTTTTTAATTAATAACACAATTAAAGGTTCATTCAGATCATTAAAAAAAACATATTTAAAAAATTGCAAACACACAGAAAATGTGACACGATAAGAAAAATTTAAAATGCCAAATTCAGTTTGGGAGCTGAATAGTGTTTGATTTTTTTTTTTTATATATATATACATTTCTGAATATTGATCTGATTGAAATATAACCAGATAGAGATGCGCTGATTCCCGCTGCGGTTTGACTGGCTGGTTCCGACTTTGTAGGATTTTTTTTTTTCCGCCTAAGAACAAATGAAAGAGAGAAAAATAACGTGTTGCAGGGTTTTCAAAGTGGTAGTAGTTATAAATTACGAATAAATTACTATGATGTTCCCATTTATACATCAAAGCGTATATCCCCAAAACGTTATTTGTCAAAAATAGTATTGAAGTAAATACTTATGGTTGATTTGTTTAAAGGCTGAAATGGTGGGAGTTTTTAAGTTCTGATGCATTTAATAAATAGGAAAAAAAAAAAAAATCAGTATTTGACCTAGTGATCACAGATCACAACCGATCACAGGATAATTGGGAGATCTAAACCTCTGGACCTCTGCACCTTTTTTTTGGAGTTTTTCCAAAAAAGGAATTCCCTTATCTGAAATATAAATATAAACACAAAAAGGCATCTTTAATTGAAAGTGAGAACCAAACATTGATATAAAGATAATATGCAGCTGCAATTGACACCAGAGTAACAATTTCACTTTAGAATTAAGAAAAAATGTGAAATTATATTACTTTCTTTTTGCATTTCTTACCTCTTCTCTCAAGAGGAAACAGAAGAGCTCCGACAGCTGGGTTCATTCAGAACGTGTCAGAACCCTGAAGACACAAGCTGCCATGTTTGTCTGTTCGACCACAAACCGACCGACGGTCTCTGCATGCCACTGGAATAATCTGGTCAGCGCACATAACCTGACGCTGAGGCTCCTCGCATCAAAAAGGCGGGAAGGCCAGAGACGTTCACTGCTCTGAGTCCTCCGCCACTAAAGAAATTTGGCCTGATAATCGTTACGTAAAGAGAGGGGGGGGGGGGGGAGCCTTCAGCTATTTTTAGGGGCAAAACGCTGCGCCAATTATCACCGGTCAATTTATGAGGAGACCAAAACGCCTGTCTTTCCATTTCCATTCCTATGTGTCTGCTCTTCTCTTCACGCTCTTGTGAGACGAACGCAGACCCTGCGGTTTTGGTCGCCTTTCGACGACCCCCCCGTGTCAGCGTGTATTTGTGCATGAACATGTGAAGTGAGCGCACAAACAAGGCTGTGGCGTCCCGGTGAAAGCCCTCAGGTTTCTCCGTGCGTCCCTGAAAAGGCAGACCTGGCCGAGCAAGAGCCAATCAGCAAACACGCGCCGGTGCCAAAGCCTCTCTCTCCGGGTGAAGAGCTTTTCTTAGCCCAACACCGGGCCGCGTTCCCACAACACAATACAGAAAGCCTCCGACCCGACCGTCGGGATTTCATTAAATCAAAACTTCACCGCTGCGTGTCACCCGGGGGGCCTCCCCTCGCGCAGACGCACACGCTCGCGCACAAAGACGGTCCGCTCTCGAACCCCGTAGTGTCTCGGGAGCCTGAGAAGAGACCAGGAGCTAATTAAGAGCAGATTACTTTCTCAGAGGATGGAGGAGTTCTGAAAGTGAGGACCCAAGCAGCCCGTCGTCGCGCCGTCAACTTTTACTGCACTGTAAATTATTCATCAGGCCCGCTTTGATCCTCCTTCCGTATCTGTACTCATCCGCAGTTTACCTTGCCATTTCGCAGGCCCATAAATCAAGAGTTTTTTGGGTTTTTGTTTTTTTCCTTTTGTGACGTACGTAAATTGGCGCTTTCACTCCCGAATCCTCGCCGTGGTCAGGGAGTTGGCCGGAGGCTGGCCACGACACCCGGGGTTTTCTCTGGACTTTCTCACAGAGCCGTCCAAGGCATTACTACGGCAATAGTGAGACGGAGGCGGGATCTGGCACGGCGGAGCGTGGAGTGTGGAGCGGTCATAGCAGAAAATGGCAAGGCGAGCACATTTCACACCTCCCTCAGAGTGACTGCAAATTTCCTGTGCTGCACTTTTGATTGGAAACACATTTGAAACATCTTTTCATGATCACACTTACAGCGTACAAAGAAAATACGAGGAGAGAGAAAAGAAAAAAAAAGAGAGAGAGAAAGAAAGAAACATGAATAAGGTCCAAACTATGAGTAAGTGCAGTGAGCTAACTTTGGACCCGACAAATGTTTTTTTTTTTATATATATATATATATATATATATCTTTTATTTTTCCTACCCTGAATAAATCAGAAATGTGCTGAGTTTAATCTAAAACAGCTCACAGATTATAAATCAAATGGCGCGCTGAAGACTTTGAGAAGCAGCCAAATAAATTCGCCTCAGATGGTGTGAAAGTGGTGGCACCTTCGCAGTAGTCAGAAAGAGAAAAAATTTGATCTTAACTAGTATTGTAAAGCAAGCCAGCACCGACACACTCTGTTTACAGGTTAATAAAGCCCCCCCTGCTGCGTTGTTCTGCAACACCCTTTGGCCAAAAGATCATTATCTTCATTCTAATAGACCAGTCGCTTCCATCTAAAGGCGGAGAATACGCCACGCCGTGACCTGCAGCACAATCTTGCTTTACCTCCCACTTATTCTACGCCAGTGCTCCAGCTGCGGCGTTCAAAGTCTGGCCAGATGTGTTTATTCTCCTTATCTAAGGTGCCTTAAAGGAAGCAGAGGAGCGGGGCCGTCTGCTGCGCCGTGGCGTTTAGCTCTGTAACGACTGCGGCGTGCTCGGCTCGGCGGCGGGGAGGATCTCAAAAAGCTGGCTGCGCTGCAGAACAGTCTGAGCAAGCCTGACGGCAAGCCCACAGATTCCCCGCGGCAGCTTTTGCCACTCTGTCGTAAACAAAACACAAGACGTCTCTCTCCTCTTCCCACACCAACGGGGCTCTGGCGCTGCCAAACCGAACAATCACTATTGTCGCCTCGTCTCCTTCCCCAATATGCTCCCTCTGCCTCGCTCCCTCTCTCCGCGCCTCCTACAATATAAACAAAGGCGATCAGCGGAGGCTTTACCTCTGTGCGAGCGACAATGAGGTCGATGTTTAAGGAGGCGAGACAAAAGTGTGCTCAGGATCAAAGAGGAGCCGGGAAGACAAGAGGCGCTAAAGACCGACAAAACGCACAGCAAACAAAGACGAAATAATGAACACATCCCGTCATCTGCCGCCGAAGAGAGGCGGCGGAGAGAGTGGCGCGCATCACTAAAACGGATCAGCGGGACGCAAAGTCCCGTTAGTCGACAGATGCGAGGTAAAAGTCAGTTCGGGTTTCTAACTCGCAACCACAAGGCGGCTTGAAGCCGATCGTCAGGCTCCTTGTGAGAATTAGAAGCCCGGCAAGGCGTTGGCAGGGCGGGATAGGAGAAAACGCAAAGCGGGTCCACATTATGAATGCCGAGCACAGGGAGGGTTTTACTGCCCTGCTGTAAAGCAAGGCACTACAGAGGAGTGGAGCAGCTGGCAACCAAGCAAGGCAACTTATTGGGCTTTATTTACGGCGCTGCACGCGTGAGTGCCTAAAACGTTGCGCTGTGGAGAAGTGAAGAAGTCTCCTCCAGCAGAGGAGCAGACAGATGTGACGGATAAAAACAGCTGCTGGTCCTCCTGCCGGCCCTGGAAAACTTCACAGCTTCCATTTTACTCCTAAAAATCTATAATAAAGAAGCTAGCAGAATTATACCTAAACATACAAGAGTCTTGATTTTGAGCGGAAATATTAAAGTAATATCTAATAAATAAATGGAATAAACGCTAAAGCATTTAACTAAGACTGTACATTATTTTATGGAGCCGGGTCGGATCCATTTGTGTCGGGCGACACGAATAAAACCAGGGACCGTCGGTAGAAAGCTTATCAGAAGAAAAAAACAAAACACACACACACACACACACACACACACACACGATTACCATAACAACAACAAGCCAGACTAGCCGTCACATATCGTTTTATTGCCATCAAAGAAAGACCAACAAAGCAAAACTGGAGCTGCTGCCAGGGTTTGGCTGAGGCTGCGCGAGGTGTCTGGCCTGGACGGAGGCTCTGAACGCGCGTCTCAGAGAGAGAGAGAGAGAGAGAGAGAGAGAGAGAGAGAGAGAGAGAGAGAGGACTGGGATCCGCGTGTGATAGCATTTGGCTAACAGAGCAGACCGATGTGTTCAGGCACTGAATACACACACACCTCTATATATAAATATATATATATATATATATATATATATATATATATATATATATATATATATATATATATATATATATATATATATATATAGGTGTGTGTTTAGACAGATATTCATGCTGGTTAAGTCAGTGTTTAAAATGTCCGGAAAATCAAGCTGAGATAACATTAGGTCATGAGCTTGTTTGAACAGCCAGACAGCGAATGGTGATGTAGTGTGTGTTTGGAGGATTTGGCTGTGAAATGTATTTTGCCAGAGTGTGTGTGTTCCTTACACTGTGAGGGAAAAACAGAACCCGAGCCGGTGTGTGTGTGTGTGTGTGTGTGTGTGTGTGTGTGTGTGTGTGTGTGTGTGTGTGAGGAGGAGTCCACGCGCCGGAGGCTGCAGTGGTGTTTGGCCCGGCGCACGAGTGCGTGTCTGCGATTGGTGGCTGAGATACAACAATGTTTGGCTGTTTCAAACTGGATCTGCGATAGCCTCTTGGACGGATGCGTACGCGCGGCGTGTGTGGGCGTGTGGACGTGATTGTGACTAAAACCGTGTTTGGCTGTTTGTCGTGGGGGGGGGGGGGGGGGGGACGAACCACAAAGATGAAAGAAGGAGAAGGGAGAAAAAAGGCAAAGAAAAGTGCGTGGCTGTATTTAGCTGTGTTTACATGGGTGTGAAGGTGGCTGCAATAGTACTGTCTGTCTTAAAGCTTTGCTGTTTTGTGTGTGAGCATGTGCTTGGCAGTCAGGTCCAGCGTGGAGCTCGTTGCTCAGGCAGACAGCGAGGGCAGCGGCAGTCTGTGGCCTGAGAGCAGTCCACTCACGGCTCTGCTCTCTTCTTCTTTCACACACACACACACACACACACACACACACACACACACACACACACACACACACACACACACACACACACACCAAATCTGGGCCTTGGCCAAGTTACGATCCCTAAATACAGCAGCGTAGTCGTGGCAGCTTCACGTCCAGCAATATTAAAAACAGTGACTCCCCTTTGTGCAACCAAAACATTACATTTCAGAGCAGCGATCGCTTCATCCACTCTCCCTCTCACACACACACACACACACACACACATATTCACACACACATATATTCACACACACACATGCAAATTCTTTTCTATAAAAAAACACAAATCTATACTCATGAAGCCATAAATTCCTCCTTGAGGAACATAAACACAAACTTGCCAGAGCGAGCTGGAATTCTGGCACTCATCTGAAATGTGTTTCATTTCTGTTGTCAAGTAAACAACACACCAGAAAAATAGGAATTGTAAAATGTGAAAAAGACACATTTGAATCGTAATGGCAAAAAAAAGAAACATTTCAATTTGGATCGTGAAAACACTATTCTGCTCATCTGAATTAAGATGTTTTTTGTTTTTAAATGTGTACATTTTGAGAACAATTAGTATAAACTGAAGGATTTAATAAAAACCGTAACATTGGACGGCTTCTTAGTGCAGCTTTAAGTTTACATATATTTAATATCCATATGTGTGTCATCTATGTCAGCACATATCAACGTGTGCGCCGGTGTCTCGCTAACGTTGTCGTGTTTCCGTAACAAGCCGCGCGCCTAAATGCGCTGGCGTGCAGCAGCAGCAGCTCAGCGGGCGTCTCTCTGTGTCAGAGTGCAACATACCTGGCGTGTGGACGAAGTAGGCAAGGTAAAGGTCCAGCTCCTTGACGGAGACTCCGATGTGGTGCGGCTGGACGCACAGGCCCGGGTTGGTGCACTGCGGGGACTTGACCAGCCGCTCTCCGTCCGTGCTCTCCAGGGGGCTGCCCTTGAACAGGATGACCATCACCAGGTCCAGCCGCCACACCTTGTCGGCCTGGCGCAGGCAGTCGATGCGACGGATCTTGCCCTTCTGGTCGGGGTTGGACAGCACGCAGCAGGGGGGCTTCTTCCCCGTGATGGTGAGCACAAAGTCCTCGCGGAACTCGGGCCGGATGTCCTTGCGGAGCTTGGCCAGCAGGCGCGAGGCCCACTTCTGTTTGATCTCCGGCTTCTCGCCGAGCAGCTCGTCCTTCACCGCGCGCTCTTCCTCCTTGGACATGCGCTTCTCGTGCTTCTTGAAGTACTTGCGCTTGCGGGCCTGCAGGTTGAACCAGGTGTAGGCGAAGGCGCGGACGTGGGGCAGAAGGGCCTCGATGAAGGGGTGGAATTCATCCTGGATGAGGGAGGAGGAGGAGGGGGGGAGGGCGGACGAGGAGAGGGAGGAGGGGGGGAGGCAGGAGGAGGCAGAGGAGAGAGGGGGGGAGAACGGGGGAGAGAAGGACGGGGAGAGAGGAAGCGGGGGTGAGGAGGGGAAGAGAGAAGAGAGGCAGTTAGGACCGGCACGCAGCATGGAGGAGCGGCGCCTGCTCCGTGTGAGCGGAGGGAAAGAATGAGAGAGAGGCGCAAGGAGACTGACAGAAAGAAAGAGAGATAGTGATGGAGAGAGAGCGAAGGATGCTTTCCACTCTTTAACGCGGACCCATCACACTGAAGGACACATTTACACACCATTGACAGACTAAGGTAAGGCATGGACATGCAAAACGGAGTAAAATCTAAATTAAAGCAAAAAATATTAGCAATGCAGAGTACTAAATGTGGGAAAGTTGGTCTCCTAAAAGAGAAACAAAAATCATTTTCGGATCAAGTAAGAATAAATGAACCAAATATATTGTAAATAGCAACAAAAAAACAAAAAAATACATTAAAATCATTTGAGACATTTTGAAATGAAATCAGCTGATTAGAACAACAGAAATAAAAAGCCAGCTCTATTTTAAAAAAAATTCCCCAAACAACGACATGGTAGTTACCATTTCACTCTTTCATCATAAATTCACTCCATCCACTGTGGGGGGAAAGTTTAAATGCGGAACCAGAACCAGCGCAGTCAACGGATTGTTGAGCGCCGGAGTGTTGCTGTCAATATTACAAAACAAAAGACTGAAGAAGAAGAAAAAAACGCATCAAAAGAAGCGGAGAAACTATCCAATAAAAGCAGCAGGGGGGAGATGGGGGTGGGTGCGGGGGTCTGAGAAAGAGGAGAGTGCAATACCAGCACTGAAACACAGGACGCGCAGGAGCAAAGAGCTTAAAAGGTGCTGCTCAAGAGCACAACGGAAGGACGGCGCAGAAAAGTTTTGCAGCCTCTCTATTGTAAGCGACTGAAAATCCCCCCCCCCCCCTGCCCCCCCCCAAAAAAAAAAAACAGAGACTCAGATGTGCGAAAATAAATTTAAATAAAACGAAGGAGAAAAAAAAAGGTTGATTTGTCGAAAAATCAAAACATTCTTCTTTGTTCACAAAAAGGTTCCCATGAAAACCAAAAAAAAAACCAAAAAAAAACTGGTTGGCAGAACTGCACGTGGTGTTGGTTGTATTCTGATCTGCAAAAGAGTCAGAGCGAGAGAGAGAGAGAGAGAGAGAGAGAGAGAGAGAGAGAAAGAGAAGAGCTGGACAAGGGGGGTGCGAACGGAGGAGAAGAAGAAAAGAGGAGGGGGGAGAGAAAAAAAACAAAAACAACAGGACCGAGTAAATGTTGGAAGACTGTGCACGACCACTGGCAAACCCGAGTGGAGCTTCTTTTTTCCCCCCTTCTTTCTATCCAACTCTGGCTCTGCCGTTCTCTCTTCCTCTCCACTTTCCGTCTCTAACCATTGACTGAGTCTGTGCCAACATGCAGAGGGCCCACCTATTTGGCACCGAGTCTCTCGCAGCCCAGCCAATACGCACGCTCCCAGCGCTCAAAGGGAGGGAAGAGAGAGATGGCAGAGGGAGAAGCAGAGAGGGGGGGGGTTGGTATGGTTGGTGGCTGGTAGTGGAGAAAGGATTGGGGGGGGGGGGTGGACTGTGTGCGGTGCAGGCAGAAGGCACGTCATTAGCCAAACAGACAAGTTCCAATCTAGTGCAAAGGCAAAGTCCAGAGGATATTAATTTTACATGGATCCAGACAGCATCCGCCTTCTAAAGCTAATGCCACCCCCCCACCCCCACCACCACCACCAGCACCAACGCCTTCGTCACCAACATGGTCACAGCCATCCCAACGAACCAGCTTGCTCTCCAACCGCAACCCCCCTCCTCCAGAACCCCCCCCCCTCCAGGCTCTCTCTGTGTGCTCGCGTTACAACACCTTGGCATGGGATGGCATGAGAAAACACAGACCCAAAATCCCACTAGACCCTGGGACCAGCAGCTGCTCCTGGATTTACCACACAAACAAAGAGAGGAGGGGGTTGGGGTGGGGGGGGGGGGGGAGAGGAGAGGAGAGGAGAACCCCCCCCCCCCCCCCACCACCAACTACCCCCAAACAAAAAATACCATCCAAAAACATGCTCTCTTGTTTCAAAATGCGCTCCTATGTCCAAACTGGCCCCTTCTTCTCCTCTCCTCTCCATTTTTTCGTCACTCCACTTTAATAGCCCCCAACAGCACAGACACAGAAACATATTAAAAGTTTCTGTTAACAAATTAGGGTTCAATCCTAGTTGCGGGTGCGAGACAATTAAGCAGACTGCTGAAAAAAATGCCGCGGCGGCCAGCGTGGCATGGGCGGCCCACGCGTGTTCTGCTTTTTCATGCCGCAGCCGAACGCTGGACGTGTCTTTGAGCCGGCAGTTCTGATTCCTCAACAGCTTTCCCGACCTGATAAGCGGGCCAGGGCAGCATTAAAAAAGTGGGCCCACCGCTGCAGACGGTTTATTGCCTATCAGCAGAAAGTGGTGGAGCGCAGCTGGTCGCCCTTGTGTGCTCCACAATGACCGAAAAACGGGTGCGGGGCGGAGGGGGTTCGAATGTTCTAACCGAGAACAAATTCAACAAACTTTGCTCCATTTGCAATGATTTAAAATAGGTATGGCACACGGCTCTGATTAGATCCACATTTACATGCCGATCTTCCAATTTGACCAAAAAAAGAAAGGGGGGAGGGGGGGACACATTTGCTGAGTGGTGCCGTCCAAATTGCACGAATTAGCCCAAGAGACTCGCGGGAATTACAGAGACATTGTCAGAACTGGAGTCTGGACAGTGGGCATCCATAAAAAGCTAACTTGTCACGAGGCAAAGTTGAGGGCGCGGCCAGGCGATTGTGGGTTGCGGCCACCTGCTGTGCGACGGGACAAGTCGCCCGTGTGAGCGGCCCACAAAGGCTGTAGAGTCCCCGGGTTGGCTCCCAGGACCGTCAGATTTAGTGCGGCCTGCCCCTTCTGTCAGCGTCTGACAGAGGGGCTTCAGCCCAGGCCGACTGGCGGGGTCCGCCGACAGGCTGGCGGGCTGGCTGCATGGCTGGCTGGGTAAATGACTAGTTGGCAGCCCAGGCAGGTAGCTAGCTGGCTACGGTCGGTGGTCTGGTCTGCTGGCCGGTCACCGCCGTTGGACCGGCACCGATCGGGGGCCCGGTGCCGCTTGCTCACTCTAACATACGCCTGCTCCACACACAGCCGAGCTGATGATGTGAAAATGTGGCGAGGGGGTGAAGATAGCCGGGAAAGGACCTTGTATGGGGGGGCTGACCGCATGAAACGTGAGTTCAAAGCGGTGTGCGGCCTTCACGACGCATGATAACAAATACATGCGCACTGCTTGTTGGAAACGATAGGGGGGGGGGGGGATTAGGAGATTTTGATCAGTCATCCGCAGACAAAGAAAACAGACCAAGACACTTTCGCACCTTGCAATGCGATCCTACAATCAGGTGACGGATCTAATCCACAGGATTGCGTTTAGGGTAATTATAACCTCTCCCTGAAACTGGTGACACATCTCTCTTTTGATGTTCCAGCTCTGCCGCATTTTTTCCTGTGTGCAACTCTTATAAAAACAATGAAAGAAAAAAAAAAAGATCGAGAAAAACCATCATGAACCTCTTATGTGGCGACACGTCCTTCCGCGTGAGCGGGCAAATTGCTATAAAATATCTGCTGGCCTAATTATGACCAAAAGTGGCTCCAAACAGCTCAGAGCACAATTGGTGCAGTAAAGGCAAAAAGTGCTTTATGGTTCTCTCTGGACCAGGAGCGGGGCCCGAGTGGCACCCTACGACATAACGGCTCCTTTCTTTGGATTTCAGCGCTTTTTAAAGCCCACGCTTCTTTTAGCTCATTAATGATGGTTTCTCCTGTTTTATCAGGACGGTGGTGTGTGTGTGTGTGTGTGTGGGGGGGAGATTTATGACAGTAAATATACAATCAGGGCAATTGTTGATGCTCTGACCGCTGGCTTCTGCAGGTTATCTTTCATTGCAGTGGGAGTTGATCTGATCTCAGGTTTTGGGTAAAAAGTGATGACCTTTGTTAGCCAGGCTGCTGCCAGGCAGCCAGGCTGCCTGCACGGCCAAACCAGCCTCCATTCACGCAGCGGCACAGAAAAGCTCACAGAGGAGGGCGACAGTGAAAGGCACTTCACTTTGTTTTGTGTTTTTTTTGTTTTTTTGTTTTTTTTTTCCTTTCTAGAAAAAAACAGGCTTCCAAGATTTAAGCAGCAAGCAGCTTCCAGACCCAAATATCAACCAGAAAACAAAGAGAAGGCAAAGGCAAAGACGATCAGCGGCTGGACATATTCACGGTTTTACGCCGGTTTTAACATTTATGATGTTGGAACGGAAAAAAAAAATTACAAGCAAAAAAAATAAATTAAAGAAAATCGCCTTTTTTTCTTTTCTTCTTTTTTTGGCCTCCATTCCAACTTTAATTTTTTTTTTTAAATCGATGAGAAACCGACTCCGCTGTGACGTCTTTACAAAACAACAACAATAAAAAAAAACATGTTTACTATACCGTGTATTGATTTCTGTAATAAACTAATTTTAATTTAATTTCACAAAGAAAATATAATAACATCCAACACAGCCGGTGAACTTGTAGCGTTTCTGTTGCCTCACTGACCTCCACTGACTCTGCAGTCCGTCCGGCCGCAACGTCTTTTCTCTCGGAAATATAAACCAGCTGTTAAGTCAGGTTTACACCTCTGAAAACCAAATAAAGCTACCAGCCTCCTCCTGTACCAACCTTATTTATTTATTTATTTATTTTTTTAAACGCTGGGTCCACCTTAACGTGAACTTGGATTGAAGCTGAAAGCCGAACCTCGGCTGGTCTGGACGAAGCAGAGAGAAACAAAGTGACCCCTTTCTCCAGACCGTCCAAAACATCTCCCTATATATCATTAATATTGCTCAACATAAGCTTTTTTTATTAACAAATAAAAAGCTAACTAATAAGGTTATCAACTACTTGATCCTAAAACGTTCATTAATTGCTTTTCTGTGGAGGTTTTTAAGGTAGGCCGGCCTGTCTGGGAGCTGTTTGAACAGCAGGGATTTGAACAAGCTGAACTCTGGCCTCTTTCCAGAGCTTTCTCAATAGCTCTAAAGAAATACTTTACATACATTTGTGAAAATAAAAGGGTTAAAACCCTCAATGGTTACAGGAGACATAAAACCTCATTTAAAGCCACGTTGTAAATTGTCTGTTCAGGAGTGGAAAAAAAGGCATCAAATCAGTATTTTAACTATTTGAGCCATTTGAGGCGTAATCAAAGCACAAAAAAAAAAAAAAAATACTGAGAAGCGACTTACTAAATTTATTTGCATTTAAAAAAAAAAAAAAAACAGGAACAGCAGCACCGCTGTTGTATGTGGAATGAGCAAAAGCAACTCTTTCTTATATATTTTAATCTCTACATGGTCTAAAAGACTTCAAATGTGTGTAGGCGGTTTGAAATATTCAAACTAGAGCATTCAAAAATCGTTTAATAATATATAAAAATATCAAAGTTAATTAGAACAATGCAATTAGAAGTGCATTATTTTTATTATTATTATTATTATTATTATTATTATTATTATTATTATTATTATTATTATTATCGTAATAAGATATATTTAGATATTTATTAAGCGCCTCTGGATAAGCTTCAGTTGCAAATATTTATTCTAAAAAATAAATTACATATTATAATAATTTATTATTAAATTTGGGAAAATTGTCAAGCTTGTGAGCAAAAACCCCATTTCAAAACAAGTTAAATCAATTTAACAGCCTTTTTTGACAATCATATAATATGAGAAAGAAATCAGCACCCACGCCCACACACACACACACACACACACACACACACACACACACACACACACACACACACACAAAGAAAAGCTGATGAAGCTTTTAGCTCGTCCGCACTTGTCGCAACTGGAATTGGACTCTGACATCTTGCTGTGTAAAACTGCATTCAGACAATCCCAGAGGTGATGTAAGGGAAACACTGTGAGAGATCTGAACTATGTTCCATGTGTGTGTGAAGGTGTGTGTGTGTGTTCTGACCAATACAGACAGGCTATTTTTTCTTTTTCGTTTTTCGTTTTTCTTTTTTTTCTGTGCGATTTAGAATTCTTAAGTCTATATTCTTTACATAAATCTAATGTTTTTCTTTTTCCTGAGCGAGAACAACTGTACGCTACACAGGATGTTCTGGATGCGTAACACATCTTATTCTATTTCTGCACAATGTGTGTATAGGCGAAGGAATAAAAACCAGGTGGAAAGATTCAATAAAAGAACATTTCATGCTTCTTCTTCTCCTTTTCTTTTTGAAACATGGAAGAGCAGAGAACATTCTAGTGAGGACAATAAATGACGCTCATGTGAACCTCTGTCTCCTGATGAACTCTCATAATATTAAAAAAATATATCTTTTTTCCTCCTTTTTTCCTATATGTAAAAGCAACGTCTGCTTTTACACACAGACACAGTGTTGCTCCTAACATTTCTCTGCATGAAATAGCATGGCTCCAGTTCTCCTCCACATTTTTTTTTTTTTAAATTCATTCTGATCCCCGGAAAGAAAGAGAGAGAGAGAGAGAAAAAAAAGATCCAAATTTTCTGCTCTCTATCCTTCATCACTACAGATTGATGTTAAAAGTGTGCTGCTCATCGTTTGTAATTACGCCTGTTTACACACTAAAGCATTACTATGTGTGAAAGTCTGGAAGCCATTTGTGGCATGAGGCTGAGAGGGAGAGACGGAGCAGGCGGTGCGGCGGGCGAGGGAGAGCGTAGCAGCAGCTCCAAACGACACGAGGACTGATGGCGAGCCGGCCCGCTCCTGACAGGGCTGCCGACGTGGGGAACATTAGACTCCAGTCGGCCTTTTTTCGCCGGAGGCCACCACTTTTCCAGTTGCAGGCACAGAAAGCAAGCGCTCCTCTGATAAGACCAAGGGCTCCGTAATGACAGGGGCTGTTTAAAAATTTGTTCAGCGGAGATTGTTTTGAGGTTTGTGGGGTTTTTTTCGGTGGCTCTGATCACCACCTCCAACATTTAATTGTAAACAGAACTCCTCATATATAGTTTCTACTGGGAACTATAAAACTGTCTTACTTTTTTTTTTCATGAATTGCTCCATTTGCTTTGCTATATTTGAAGATTTCTTCTGTTTTTTTGTTTTGTTTTTTTTGTCAGCATATCCAGAGGCAGCCCGGTAGAATTTAATTTAGAAGACTGCTTCAATTTAAGCTGTCCATCATTTTTGCATTCTGTTTATCACACCTTGTTTTAAAATGATCTGTGAGCCGGCAACGTTTTTCTTAAAGGGATATTTATTTAATTTTATTTTCAATTGGGGTTTTGTTGTAAGGTCATGAGTAGTAAAGTATCTTCTCTGATGTAGACAACTATCTTAGCATTTTTACTGAGTATGGATGGATTGCGTTTACCTGGAGGATGAAGCTCGTGACCGATAACAAAGAATCTTTCTGCTGCCATAAATATCCCAATTTTTCAAAATTTGAAGAGCTTTTAGGGCCCCTGGATCAGACAATGACTGAATAGAAAAAGCTCATACTTATTATGTAGGATTGGTTAAAAATGACATTCTTCCATTAACAGAGCATGCTAAAAACATTAGAGGTATATGCTGCTCCTTAGGGGCCCTGGAGACCCTTAAACTTTCCGCATCGCCATTAGCTGCTATGACATTTTCAGGAAGTTAGGGGTCTGCGTTGCTTTTTGCAAAGTTTAAATCAGCTACTAGCTCCAGCCTTCAGGAAAATAAGAGTCTGTTCATTAAAAAAACAAAAACACTAAGAGAGCTATCTACTGCAGGAAACATCTTAATTGATTGTGGCCTTTTAACGGAATGGCCGTTTAAAAAAAAGTAGGAACTTTAAAAGATGTTGAAGTCAAAACAAAGTTTAAAAAAGAGAATTGAAGGTTGGATGGTATAATAGATATTAGTGTTGCTGCAGTGGCTGGTGGACAATGAGCTGGAGGGCTCTGTAATCAAATTGTGCCCTGGGCCCAATACATTCTTGGCCTGATTCTGTGGATTTTACGTTACAGGGTCTCCAAAAACACAGAAACCTCCTCAACCACACATGCAGCATGGCTGGCGTGGCATTTTTTCGGACTTGTCTTGTACCTTTGACATTAGTCCGGAGAGGACACCTATTGTCCCTGTCCAAACCGAAGCAGACACTACGCGCACCTCTCAGCTTTCCCATGCCAGCAGCACTGGCTGGCCACCGTACCCTGCCTACAGCTGCATCGAGGGCTTTGAACCTCATGATTAGCAAATGCAGCAGGATTCAAGCAGATAATGAAAGCCGATATATCCCCCTCCCCTACATCATGCCCTGCTCCGGCGGCAGCCAAGGCCTGCGAGTCCTCGCACAAGAGATGCACTATTGAGAGACTTTCTCCATCACTCTTTCACCCCCCCCTCCTCATTCTTTTATTCCTCCCCACGTCGCGTTCTGCCAACCGTAAAGGCGAGATGCCAGCCTCTCCGCCAAAGCCGGGCACCGTGCCCTCACCCTTTATGCAAATGATTTACCACAACCCCAACTCGCACATTCTTCTTGCACCCTCCTAGCTCTTCGTCTATTCCTCTTTCCTTTATTTATTCCTGGTACCTCTTGCTGCACTCTGCAGCCCTTCCCACCAAGACTTTCCCCTTCCTGTACTTCCTTTTTACACTCATCCGCCTCAGTCCAACGAAATTCCATGTGCTGTCTCTATTTCTGCTGTCACCCTTCCATACTCTAGTATTCCACGTTTCTCCACCAAAAGGAAGTGCATAGCGGGGGAGGCCGAAGAGCTGGGGAGAGAAGAGAAAGAGAGGAGACGAGGGAAATAAGAACGAGCGAGAGAAGAGAGATGAAAGGAGTGAACAGCAGCGAGTAGAGATCAAGAGAAGAAACTAGAGCACTCTGCAGATATCTATCTCCTGTCTCTCTCTCTCTCTTTCCCTCTCTCTCATCTCTCTCCTCTCTCTCTTCTCCTCTCTCTTCACTCACTCCTGCTAACTCAACCAGAAGTTGTACTGTCATTCCTCAGTCGGTGTCAGCCAGGCAAGTGCAGAAAGCCCCTTTACACACTTTCTTTCTTTCTCTCTCTCTCTCTCTGCTTGGGGCACCCTATCGTCACTTCACTTCTAGCACTTCAAGCAAAGCGAAAGGATGTTGTCCATAAAGGACTTTTTTTTTTTTAAGCCACCCAGTTTCTGTACTCAACTCCTCTGCGAGCATTTCACACCAAAGGTGTCTTATTTGAACTAAAGCTATTTGGCACATTCCCTTATCCGTTGCATGTGAATCTATTCCTTGTTTTTGCATGATTGATTGCTTCCCTGACCAATTCTTCGATGCTTATGGTTTTTTACACAGTTCTCAAGACGCACCCGTTTTGACTGGTGCAACTCAAAGGAAGATCTCATTAGCGCTGTAACGAGATCTCACTATAGATATTGAATCTCATTGATATTTCCTATGAAAGTAAAGTCTATGTTGCAAAGCATAATCTAGTTGCTGTCAGCATGTCACTTTTCCGGTTGAGATCAGTCTAAACTCATATCATTAAGGCTTGTTACATTATTTCCAACCTGGGCAAGCCCCTCGTTCTGCACCCAGAATATCTTATACACTTCACCGACTAAACCAGGGCCAGGTTAACCGGTCCCTTCAGATCGAATTTGTAGTATTTTAGATTTTGTACTGATGATCAAATGCAGTCCAGGTTGCTTTAAAAACACTATCAAAATAGCCCCCCAAAGAACAGAAGAAGCACTATTGTATCAGACGGCAGTTCGCTAAAAAGCCAGCTGCCTTGTAGAGGCATATTTTTTTTAAATCCCTAAACCCGATTGGTTGGTCAGGACAATAAACAATAGAAAACCACAATGGGTTAATATGCCAGATTTTTTTAATTGCTTATGACGCCCCCAGGCAGAATGGCACCCAGGGCATTGAGCCAAAATGCCCAGATCAAAAATACTGGTTCAATATAATAATGCTTCCTCTAAGCTTACCAACCTGCTGTATTTATTTCGAGACTCTCATTTTGAAGTGAGAAGGAGGTAGTTCTTCAGTTGCCGTGTTTTCTAGACAAAGTTAACAAATAAATATATTCTGTTGGTCTAGCTGACAAGACTTGGTTACGAAAGCACTGAAACTGTCTCTACAATTTCAAAATAATTTCTTCTGCCAGTATTTTTGGTACTCAGTAAAAAAAAAGACAGAGTTATGGATAAAAATTAACAAATTTTAAAAACTGTGAGAATACAGCGAGTGACTACTCATTAGTGGCTAACAGGTCAGCATCTTCTTCAGAGTTCTCTGTCAACACTAAATTGATGCAACCTGCACTCGGTTATTTTACACTGCACAGAGATTCTTTAAAACACAGGCTGAGGTTTATAAATCCTTTAGTCTGACTGAGAAAACATAAAAGGAAGCATTTCCAATTTTTGGCTAACTTAGGCTAACTTAAAATACAGAATTTATGAACTAGTTTAATTCTGAAATTCTGAAGTTGGTAAGTAAGTAAGTAAGTAAGTAAAGTTTATGTATATAGCACCTTTCTCAGACAGGAGTCACAAAGTGCCTTACAGTACATGGCATAAAATATAAAACAGCACAAAATAAATTCCATATAGATAAGATACATACAGCCATAGCAGCCCTTGGGGAAGTGAGTGTAAAGGTTTGCTTAAAAAAGAACGATTTTAGTTGTTTTTTTTAAATCATCCATGGAGTTTACCAAGTGCAGGTAAAGTGGTTGTGCATGCCACAGTCTGGACCTGTCTCCCCTCATCCTAAAATGGGTTCGAGGGGCCATTAGCAGGTTCTGTTCATTCGCTGTGTTTGGTCAAAACATCAAAATGGTTATTGTAAGTTTTCTCCCAAATGTTGCCAAAATCCAGATGGTTGGAAGAATCGTTGACATGCCCTGACCAAGCGAAAAATGGTCACCCTGTGAGCTGTTCACGTTAAAATCCTTCACCCACACCAGCGACCACCTGCTGCCAGGAACACTGTAGCCTGCAGATTTATTTCAGTTTATCACAGAAAGTGGAGTTTTTATTTTTTTTTTTCAGGCCCCGGTTTGGCACGGCAAGGGTTAAACTGTGCCTGCTCCCTGTGGCATGAGACGAGCTGGGAATTTGCCTGTGCACTCTGCCTCGTCTGCTCTCACTTGCGGGTGTCAGTGAGTCAAAAGTGGGTATGGCTGCTCCAAGTGGCTTCCTATGCAACTCTGGTCCCAGCGCGGCCAAAAGGTCTCCTTTCCATACGGCCCTCAGGCAGCAGGGTCCTAATCTTTACTGTGTCTGACGGAGTTCGGGCTTCAGAGGAGAAAACGGGCTTTTTGATCTGGCGGCACTGCTCGCAGATGACATTGCAGGGGTTAGAGGTCACTTTGCCCATTTTGAGTGGCGTTCCCTGCCGAGACCCCCCCCCCTCCCTCCGTGCCAGGCCGGAAGAAGCAAAGGACGGTCTCGAACACACGCGGGGCGGGAGACAAAGAGCCTCCAAAGCCACAGAAAGTCATGCATGCACACGCACACAACAACAACAACAGCTAAATCACTTTGAAACTTTTATCATCCGTAACCACTGGCTTTGTTTTTTTTCTCCGACCAAAAGCAGGGGGAGAGCAGACAGACGCACGGTGAAGACGGGCGCCTCTGGCAGACAGAGAGAGAGAGAGAGAGAGAGAGAGAGAGAGAGAGAGAGAGAGAGAGAGAGAGAGAGAGAGAGAGAGAGAGAGAGAGAGAGAGATAGAGAGAGAGAGAGAGAGAGAGAGAGAGAGAGCGTTATCTCCTCTGAGATCGCGCTCGTCCAAAACTACCACGTCGTTCAGACCTCAGGAGCACCACAGCACCACAGGCAGACGCCCATAAGTACAGGTCCTCGGAAGGGACATAAAATGGAGAAAACCCACCTCAATAAAAAAAGCACCTTTAAAAAAAAAGCCAACGAGAGAAAGGAAAATAAAGAAGTGTATATTTATCCAAGCTGCATTTCCACCAGCTATGCATATGTTTGACATTTTTTTTTTTTGCAGCCCTCAGAAATCACACATATCTTTTGCATTAAAAAAGCAGCTTTCTCAACTGTGATTTCTCGAGCACAACAGCTGTTATGACGTGCTGTTTCTGTAGGAAAAGACAAGGGCGCGCGTTTTACGCTACAGTACATGAAAATAACTGCCTAATAGCTTGCATGTGGTGGATTTGCAGACGGTGTTTAGTGTTTGCCCTGAGCTAAAAAACCCGTCTATTGTGCTGGGAGACAGAATAGCATGTAACTGAGACGCTATTTATGTATAACCAAATGTGCCTCTGATGGCCTCAGATGCGGTCTTGCCAGATTTCATTTAAAGCTGGCGGATTTTAAAAAAACGCACAGCCTCTGTCCAAAGTGTTCATACCCCTTGTGTTTACATTTCGTTACATTATTTCCATCAACTTCAATCTATTGTGCTGAGATTTTATGTACAAAAAAAAAGTAAACATAGAGAAGTTCGTAGTTGTGAAAGAGAGCAAAAGAGTTGGCTTTTAAAGGTTTTCTATGTGAAAATCTGAAAGGTGTGGTGTGCACTTGTCCACCGCTCCCTGTAGCCTATAGTTACTGGTAGAACCGCATTTAACTGGAAATGCAGCAGGAAGTCTTTTGGCGTAGGACTCTTTTCTTTAACAAGGAAAGAGAAAGCCAGCGAACAGCATGATGCAGTCATGCCTTGTGAACTGCCCATGTTTTTTTTCCCTTTCAACTACAGCATTTCTTCTTGCCACTGTTCCATAAAGCCCACAGTGCACGACTGATGCTCATTCTCCTACATAAGCCTGTGAATCTCTACAGCTCCTCCAGTGTTACAATGGGCCTTTGGGCTATTAAAGGTGTAGTGGACGATCGTTTTTCGGCTTTGAGTTTCGGGGGGGTCATCTTATCCGTTGGTTGCCCCACAGGCCAATCACTGTGACGTTCACACCTAACGGTGAGCGTGTTCGTTCCTTGCTAGTTCCCTCAAGCTGTGCTGTTCTAGTGTATCCAGTTAGCTTTGGTGTCAGCCATTTATTTTAGCTCCGCTGCTCTCCCCGTCTACTTTTAAAATGAGTCGCATGGAGCACACTGTCTTACCAGTTTATGAGAAGAAGAGGAAGGCCCTCAGAAGAAAGAAATACGACCAGAGTGGATTTGGGAGATTCTTTCACGCGACTCCCCTGAGGAGCGGATGGTCTGGAGCACGCTCAGTTATTCAAAAAGGGACATGGACGTTTCTTAGCTACGTTTCCAGAAAAATCAGCCCCTCCACCTTTAAGGTCGTCATCTTTATCCCTCATCTGTTGGGTGAGTTTGATGATCTTTCCGATGCTCTTTGCTACCCCAACGTTCTCAGAGCTAGTGTGTGTGTATACACTGAGGCCAAATTACACACAGTCGTACTCTACTGACTTCTGATAGGTTGGTTGCACTGCATTCATTTAGGGCTGTTAGAGTAAATGGGGTGCGGTGGATAGAAATGCACTGCTCTTTTTTTCAGATTTTGTTTGTAAAAAAAAAAAAAGATTCAAACCATACATCAGTTCCCCTGTGACCTACATTACATTTATTCAAAAAAAAAAAAAGGTAAAAAACAAAGCAACTGGACTTGTTTTCCGTAGTAGAAGCGAAAACATCTTCTACTAAGGAAAACAAGTCCAGTTGCTTTGTTTTTTTACTTTTTTTGGAATGACCATGACCTGGATGACTGAGAATCTTCACCAGCATACATTACATTTAGTTTGTAGTTATGACAAAATCTGAAAAAAAAAAAAGTTCATGGAATATGAATACTTGTGCGATGTGCTGTCGCCGCAGTTCACAATCTTTCCCTGCTGTGTTATTTTGTTTTTAAGCGCATACCAGGGTTTTGCTCGCAGCTACTAAACCTTCTGGCAAACCCGGTCCAATATAGAAAGAAGGAAGAAGAAAAAAAAAAAAAAACAAGTTGCTCCTCTTTTTTTAAACATGTGATTGAAAGAAAAGATAGTGTCACAGAAAAGTGAGCCAGCAGGACAGAGCCGGAGCGAAAAGCAGCAGGAGCTGCCACGTCAGACGCTGCCGAGGCTTCCTGGCTGTCAGGACTGAAAGACACGCACGCAGAGACAAACACGCACATGCAGCTGAAACAAAGGCCTGCGCGCACCCACAGAAAGAAGAGTTAGCCTTCGCAGTTGTGTCTGGAGGTCTGCAGGCATCGGCCCGGGCCATCGCCGCCGTCCCTTTGGGAGTCAGCGTGGGTGGAGGCGCTCCATCCTCAACCAATGTAGGACCTTAGAATAAAAGCAGCATGTTCCTCCCTCCACAGAGGGGCCGCCTCGGGGTCCAGTCGCATTTCGATTTGCACTCTTTCTGAATGCGTTGGGTGCAATCCCTAAATAGTCATATACTCGATGATTTATTCTCTCAGGCCTTCGAGTGTGTTTGGAAAATTCCTTCAAACTAAGAGCAAATTGTAAAAAAAAAAAAAAAACTGCACAATCCTCACACGTCTCACGAGCGAACACAGCATGCATCGGATCAAATGCAAAATAGGGTTTGGCCTCATTTTTTATTTAGGCTAGCTTTCCATTTCCTGGAGAAATTGCATTATGTGAACACAACGGAACCATTGTTTCGGTAAATTTGAAGGATCTTTCAGCCTATTTACGCAGAGGGAAACAAAAAAAAATAAATGCAGGGTTTGAAGCAATGCAGAGATTTGATACTCCTGATACCGCTTGGCGCCATTTGCTTGCTTTAAGTGGTATAATATAGTTATAATACATTAGCATTCCTTAACATGGCCGCAGAAATCCAATAGGAAACATTTTAGGCAGCGGAGCAGAGGAAGGAAAAGATAAGCCCAGAAGATGGAGAGCCAGGTAAAGGATTAGCGGGAGGTGATAGGTTTGCCCGATGAGCAGCATTCCTTTGAAAAAAGCTCCCTCTGAATGGGGAAACTGTTCGAGATAGCCTGCGCTGTTCTGAGGAGAGACAGGTTGGGAGTGAGTAAAGTGGCTTTTAGGCTCACCAAATCCAACATATCCCAGATAAGACTGTGGCTCTTCCTGAAGGGAACCAAAGAGAGGAGAAGCAGAGAGGAAAGAATGAGGTAAAGCGGAGAGAACAAAGGCTGAGGTAGCAGAAGTAAGAAAAGCAAGAGAAGGGGGGGCGGGGGGGTATGGAAGAACAGTGAAAGAAAAGCAAACAAGAAAAAGAGGAGAAAAGAGGAGAAACTAAAGAGAGAAAACAGGTAAATCAAAAGAAAAAGCATATTTCCAGATATGAGCACATGTGCTTTTATGTGGCAAGACGTTGCCTCATGCAGAGCAGCAATGAACCCGAAGACATTGAGCAGATTCGCCTGCTCCTCCAGCAGGATTTTATCACCTGCGTGAAAGGCGGCTTGAGTACACACCGGCCAAGCTCATCAATCTCTGCTCGGCTGAGTTATAGGGAGAGCTTGTGCCGGCCTTTTGTGCACCTCGAAGTGTTAGGGAATTTATCAAGGCAACAAAACCGGATTGCAAAAAACTGTACCAAAAAAAAAAAAAAAACGCCGTAACGGTAAAACAGACGAAGGAAAATACACAACTTAAAAACGCGGTAAGCTGCGTCTGTTTTACGTTTTTCCTTAAGTTATTCCACTTTTTAAACAGAGCGCCTTGCAAAAGTATTCCTACCCATTCTAACACATGAAAACACTTTGATATAACCCATTCCATTAGAAGGGGAACCTCCATTCCAGTATCAAGACTTTTGCAGCCTTTGTCTGGATTTTTTATTTTTATTTTTTGGATTTAAGATCCTCACAGCATGATGCTGCCACCACCATGTTTCATAGTGCTGATGAGTGAGGACAGGATTATGCTGTGGGGATGCGTTTTGGGTGCAGTGTTAGTTAGTTTTCAGAGCATCGGGTTGTGCATGCTGGCCAAAAAGTAACGTTTTCTTTGGGTTTCTTCCAGACGTATGCTGTGCAGGAAGGTGGTTGCAATGGATTTTTCTTTAGAGGTATCAGAGTAAAGGGGGTTGATAGAAAATATTTGCCACTCTTTTCAGATTGTGAAAACCAACAGTTTTCCTTCCACTTCACAGTTACTGTGAGCTACTATCCCGTCAATTGTTGGTAAAATACATAGAAATGTTGGGGTTATAACACAACAGCAGGTGAAAAAATATTTAAAGGCTGCGAATAGCCTAAAAAGACGGAACGCAGGTGCGAAAACAAGGTCACGGGGCCGACCATCAACAGTCCCCTTTTTTTTTTTTTTTTAAGTTTATCCAGTGGTCGAGCTTTAACTTTTAAAAACATCGTGAGAGTTGCGAAATTCCTCCTCTTTTTAGGCTCCATCACAGCAAACCTTCAAGCTGTATTAATTCTGCTGCTGGGAAAAGAGGCGGCCGTTTCCCGGAGCAATCCATAACATCTGAATATAAAAATAAATACGGAGAGCGGGCGCGCTGTTTAACCCTGAAGGAAGGGAAAAAGTCCGGCGGCGGCGGCGGCGGGTGTTTTTCCTCTGCATCATCAGCATAAAGGGGAAGACGGGCTCTCGCTCTACTCCAGACCCTTACCACCTTTACCCCCCCCCCCTCTCCCCTTTTCTTTTTTCTTATTAAACCTCCCGTTGCAAACCTCCCATCACTGTAATCTTTATCATTTTCCCCTGCTTTTTTTTTTTTTTTTTTTCCCCCCTTGCCTCCCTTCTCTGCTGGACGCCGCCGTGCCAGTTAACACACCACAAGCCAGAGGGAGGACCGCAAGAATGCTTAAATCAGCATAATTAGGCCTGTGTGTACTTTAAACACACACGTTTCCCCCAAGCCTGGACCCCTGCCACCCGTACACCGCTGTGTGCGCCGCCACGGCCCGTCTCTTTGAGTCAATAAACACAAACATATCAGCAGTCAGTCTCGCAAACGGTTTACACAGCATTCACACGAATGCATATGCAACGCATGAGGTGAAAAATGATGCAGCGGGCTCCCAGCGCCCGACTTCAGGCCCACCGCCCGGGGCGGCGTTCCTCGCGTACAGCTGTCACGCTCCAGGCCCCGGACCGCCATCACCACTGTGATGTCCCAGGGTGTGGGGGGGGGGGGGGAATATTTTTTTCAAATGGGATATTTGCAAAGAAAACTTTCACCTGTGTTGAAATTGGTCCTAAAGCGTGCCAGAGAAATAAAGCACAGTCATGAACTTTTAAAGAAAAAAAAAAAAAAAAGGGAAAAGCTGCGATCTCGACTGGGTCTGCGGTTGAGCCCCACACACACATCTGCATGTGTTTTAGTTTTTACTGGAGCATTAACAAACAACAGCCTGCCGGTGATTCCAGGGTGCTTAGCTGCATGTGGGGATTGTCAGTAGTCATTAGTGGCCATTTAACAAAAATCACCACCATAAAAAGGGAATCAGTCTTACCACGTCATATGGGGATGGCTCGATCATGTGCTGAGTACCTTTTGATTGCAACGACCAAAAGCTCACAGGACGGTGCCAGTGGGGATGTCTCATACACTCACCATCGGCATAAATGAGCTCTAAATTACACATTAAAGCCAGTTAGGGGGAACGATGACACAAAACACTCCTTCAATGGTCTTTAAAAGCAAGATTTGGGGCCACAATTATAAAGTTATCATACAATTTTTCACTAGTCCACATGGGGCCCAGTATAGAGGCTCAAATATATTCATACACCCCACTAACATGCAGATACAAGCTTGTTTTTTTTTTTTACTTTCAGCAAGCATCTGGCCTTATGGCTGGATATTTGACCCCCTCCATCAAACAGAAATGGTAAAATTCTCTTAACTTGGCTGAATCCATGGCCCACATCCAAATTTAAAGTACATGAAATTTTAATGGCGTTGAGGCCAGAGTCGGCCTGCTTTATCGATTCCAAAGCAAGTTTTGGTTTGTGTCTGGGATCATGGTCCAATCGGCGCACCCTCTTGGTTCCAGGTTTAAACCACCTGACCCAGAAGGTCTCCTTTAGATGAAGAATAATTGTTTAGGAGGTTCAAGAAGAACCCAGGAAGCACCCAGGCTCCAGCCAATACTGAACTGGAAGCTGCAGGAACATGCTGCTTGGAGGGTCCCAACCAAGAAACGAGCGTCTGCTGTGAAATCAACGCCTTCAAGCGTGAAATCTGCAGCTAGTTACGTTGTCGGGCCTGAAAGCCTCGAAAAAGGGTCAAAGACTGAGGAACTTTGCTACGAGGGGTCCGGGTGTGACTTTCGAAACCAAACCAAAGACAGGCGGTGGCAGCATCATGTCTTTCCTGCCATCAGTATTGATACACTGAAGGCAACATGGCTCAAACTTTGACCCAGTTGGTGTGCGGGATGGATAAAGCAGACCAGCGGTAAGCTTCTGGAATGACCTCTACTCAAAATATATTAACTATGTAGGTATTGCACATGTCAGAAAAATTGGAATAAATCGTGTGATAAAACATAAAGCGAGATTTCTGCCAGGACCTTGATAATGGCTAAAGAGGCAGTCGTTGTTCCTCTACCAGTTGTTAAAGGAAGATTTGATCACGTTTCAGCAGAGGTAGATAGCTGAGCCTGTATGTCTAATTTTGGCTCCGTGCAGATGGGAGAAAATCCGCCATAAATCCAAACGTGTGCAGCCGTCCCTTGTTTTTAAACTCTCCAAAGCTGTTCGTTGTGCATCGGGCCCCTCCTCAACAGAAATAACCCTCTAAATAAACCAATACAAAAAAAATTCAGAATGAACGGCATTCCTGGCCGTGAGCCGTGTGAGGAAACTTCGGACCTGCGCCGCGTCTAAAGACTGGATCATCAGCCCTTTCAGTGGGAGCGTAATTATCACGCGTGTGTGAGTTAGATAAGTCAAAACAGCAACGACACCAGGGAGCTTACACACTCGGCAGGACAGAGTGAAAGTGAGCAACTCTGACCCCGTTTCAAGGCGTCCAATAAAAACATTTCTCTCCCTCCCTCCCCCAGGAGTTTAAACACTTTGAGCTCCCGAAGAAGCTTCAGGTGCGGCTTGACTCTGAGCTCGCACACACACACACACACACACACACACTGACACACACACACACACACACACACACACACCAGATAGATATCTATGAATAAAAGGAAGAGTGCCAAACACGAAAGGCCTGACAGCTTTTAATTCAGCCTGAAATCTAATTTCCTTTCTCCAGCTATGCACCGGGCCTGGGTAACTCCGCCGTCGGCTGATGATATACTGCACTAACTCATTGCTCCGACTTTGATGTCGCAGTTTTGCTGCAACGCACAGGAAGCAATAACTTGATTTGATTTGCATTTGTTAAAAGTGCAGTATTTCACGTGGCCACGTCTCGCTTGCGTCTGGAGGCAAAAAGCCTTCCAACGAGGGACCTAATTAACCTTCCTCGCTCGGGTTAGACGACTTTTCAGTCAGCAGCATTCAGTCAAACTGGAGTAATTGTGTTTTTATTGGGGTAAGTCCTGAAAAGCAGCCCCAGAGAAGGGACTTTGTGTTTCCCTCTGTCTGTCTGTCTGTCCCTACTGATCACACACGCCCTCACGCTCACGCAGAGACAAGAGCACACTCATTTCTCTGTTTGTGTGTTCACACAGCTGTGGTTCCCTGCGCAAGGGTTCAAACAAGGTAAAGATATGGTATATTACGCAATGGCTTATAGATTTTTCCACCCCTGGCCCGCTGCCAGTGCCCTCAGCAACGGATCGGTGGGGGAATCATGGAGAAGCACACTTTGTTCCACAAAGCCTGACTCGCCGACCGGATCCAGAGGCTGGGTGACGGGGCCGCGGTCCTCTGTGACCAGAAGCTGGAGTTCAGATGGAAGGCCGCGTCTCTTCCTTGTTCTAATGGCGGAAATGGCTTCTCCAATGCGTGTGGATGTATGCCGAACATCAGACACAAACAGACACACAGAGTGTGGACAAAAATAAATGACCTCAGGCAGCCGTTAAAGCCAGTGTCGTGTCCACATCACCCCCCCCTTCCCCCCACTCCCGCTGCACGTCAGCCCACTTCAGTTTAAAATTACAATAACTACAGAAGCCCAAATGGAAACTTTTTATCTAAACCACTAATTACTACAATAGGCTTTAAATCTCACCTCATGGAGCTTGGTTTGTGTATCTATGTTTGTTTTCACAGCACCTTATGTAATTATTGGTACTTCTGATACAGATGTGTAAATAGTCTTAAAATGCATATATTCATGTTTTACCGCCGCAGCAGCATCTCCCACTTTAAAAATGAAATCTAAACCTTAAACTTCAATATATTTCTTTAGCAGGGAAAGTACGAATTAGTAGCGTTTATTCAGTAATGCATGACTTGGAGTATATGTGGGACATGACACAGTTGCCCATTTCCCATATAATTCTCATACTAATGGGAAATTGCTTATTGCTGGGGATAGGACAGTTTTCAGCTTAACTGACTGGTGACGGGCCATTCATAAAACACGCAGATCCAATCTTTATCCCCATTGAGACATTCGTACCAGGTCAGACTGACAACAGCAATAAATGAAAGGCGCTTTACGAGTTTAACAAGACAGAGAGGATGATGGTGAGGGAGGGAAAAAGAAATCTCATAAGGTCATGTTTTAGAGAACTGGGAGTCAAGAGGGGCACATTGGGGTTTTCAGGTATCTCACCCTGTATTTTAAGGCTTTTAACACATCATTGAAAGAGGTGCCAGTAATTAAGGTAAGAGGTTTACACGAGATATCCAAAAAGGTCAGCTTTTCATTAAGAGCCGGGTAGTTGTTTTTTTTTTTTCAACAAGAAACCGTTATCTAGTGTGGACTTACTGCAGCTTAAAAACCTTTCAGAGCAAATGTTTTAACTTGATCGTTGTTTAAACTGAAGACAGCTGGAAAACATCCTTATCTCCATAAAAAAAGAATGAGAGAAAAAAAAAACCCAAGCCGTATCAAATCCGGTTTTTACCATTTAAATACGGTTTCACAACAAGCCGCCATGTTGGTTGTGTTGTTTTTATTCATCGGGGAAAGGAAAGCCCCCTGCACATCAACTGTCGTGTCGCTGCCTATTGAATACACTCTTCTGGGATTACTTTCTGAATAGCTTGCAACCCAACACGTGCAGCGCAGCCTGCTGGGACACCAAACCTTTTACCTATACACTGCTCTTCATGCAGACGCCTCTAAGGTCCATGGGTTTGGGGCTTTCTATGTCGTGGCTTCTTTCGGAACGTTTAATCAGAGGAAACTTGATGGAAACCTGTCAAAACTTTACACAGGTAGACTTACTGAATAGATTCTTGGCTCGGTTTCACATACAACAACGTTCTAGACCAAATGGACATCCTGCGGTCACCCTGATCTCCAAACCTGCTAGAGTGACCAAGCTGGAATGGGTCGGTAATAAAATACCTGGAATCATCTTCACGTTGGGTTGTGACAGTAAAACTACTTGCAATGCCACCACCACATGTTTCAGATGGTTCCCACCGACAATAATAACGCTCAGTAACAAGCTGCTGGAAAAGTCACCCGGATAAGGTGTTTCAGTTATTTGAATGACGACATTAGGGTGGAGAGGCTTACAGGATACTGTCAGTATAGCGCTGGGAAACAATCAAACAACACAGGGAATTTTGGCTCATGAAATACAGTTAGAGGTTGTCTTTCACCGCAGGCACAAATATCCTGAGGGGTTGTGTTTTTAGGAAGACGCTAGACCAGTAGCTGCTTCTGGCAGCGTATAGAAAGGCAGGTAAGTGAAAACTTGATGTATTGCGGAGTAAGCCGCTACAAACGCAAGTTGCAAGCTTTTAGATGAGACTATTTAAGGCACGGCAGAAATTCCAAGCACCAACATTCCTGCAGGGCCAGAGCAGAAAATGGAGCTTAGAAAAGGTCTCTTAAATTAAAATAATCTTTTGATACCACTGGCTATGTGGCATACAACAACAACAAAAAGAAAACGACTTTTGTAATTAAATAAGGTGCATATCAATACTGGAAAACTGCTTATTTTAAAAAGAACTCGTTTTGACAAGAAGAAGCTTAACACTGGAATTTCCGCTATATACAGCGCCCCTAACACGATCACTGGCAACCCCGGTAAAGTAGCGTAGTAACATAATCTCACACTGAAATATTTTTTATACCCTTTAATTTGAGTACAGTGTACAGTTTACGGTGACATCGATGGTGTGGAAATCCCAGTGGTAAACAGTACGGGGATAAACAGCATTGGTACTTTACTTGCGATGGGATGTCGCTATCTCTTTAAACTATTTAAATTTCATATTAAAGTACCAACTTGCTGTCTGGGAATGAAATATCAATGCCCCAGAAATGCTTTCGTGTGTTCAGTTAATAAATAAATCAGAAAATAGGTTAGCCATTAATTTCACTACAGTTTCAAGCATCCAGCATGCCAAGGTGAGTGAGGCGTATGCATCGCAATGCCTCTGAATCTGACTAGGCTGGAGGTTTTTTTTCCACAGTTAAATGTTTTCCACTGTGCAATCTTTATTATTTACTTTTATCTTCAACTTTTGGTGTTTCTTTAGAGCTCATTTTAGCTTAGACTGGTTTGTCCTTTTTTTCTTCTTCTTTTAATTGATAATAGTTGTGGGTGACTGTCTGTGTGTTTGCCACTGTCACACCCGAATTTCCCCATTGTGGGACAATACAGGAATTCTTATTCTTATTCTAAGTAATCTTATAATTCCAATATTTGAGTCAGTTTGTGGCAGTTCCATGCATAGGCATGGTTATATGTGGGTGGGACTCATTAGGCTGAATTTTTCGAAAGAAGAAGTAGTGTATCCTACGGTGTCAAATGACTACTGGGGCAATGCCGAAGCATTAATATCCTGTGATATCAGGTCTATAGTAATACGGAAAGTGAAAACAGCAAGTATACGTGATTAAGGTATTAGCGTTGATCAAAATAGACAAACTAAGCAGGAAGCTTATGGTCTTAAAAAATATATCTTGTGTATCACTTGTGAGGCCCAATTCTCTAAGCCACTCTTCAAAACAGGAAGAAAAGCATTTAGCCTAAACTTCCATATATCAACACTCAGATTGAGGGCAATAAAAAATTTTAAAACAGAATTGTGGCATACAAGGCTGGACGACCGAAGCTTATCTAAGCACTGTGTGCAGTGAGGAGGATGGTAGGAGGTAAAAAAACAAAATCTCCAAACTGGAAAACTGTATTTTTATTTTTTTTTACACGTGCTAATGAATGGGTAGTAAACTCAATGTAATGTGACAAGTTCAAGTTCAACTGAACTTGAACTTGGGGATATTTGCTGGCCATATGTGTAAGCTGAGGAAGGCTAGCATTCACTGCGGTCTCACTCAGAATAAACAGGGTCTTCCTAGTTAGCTTTGCATTTGTGCCTCAGAGCCAGCATTTTGACACAAAAGACCTACCACCATGAAATGTTAGTGTAGAGAGGGTCTGATTACGTCCCGGTTTTTTTTTTTCAAGGATCAGTTCTGGTCAGGCTGTCACGCAGGCTGAACGATGAAGCTAAAGCTTTGAGTCCCGTACTATACGTCCGCAGGAGCGTTCTAATTTGACAAATCAAAACAGCAGTCATGCTTTTTCTCAGTGTTCTACTGTGAAAACACAGAAATAAACGATGCTGACAAGAACAATGAAAGCTGTGATGTGTTACGGCCTGACGGACATTTTGGTGCAGACTTCTTCCAAAATGAGACTCGGAATAGCAAAAATCTGCTTTTTTAATCATCTATACGCCCATCGGAACAATCATTTCAAATAGTAACCACATTTACTTGCATGACACACATATGTCAATGTCTTGGTGGTTTTCCCTATATCAGAAGTGCAGACACACTGGCCACAGAAATGGATGTACATTCACTGAGCAGATCAAATGTGAGAGAGCGAGGAGAGGAGTTGTCTTGCAATTGGAAGGTTGCGGGTTTGATTCCATCGTCAACCTTATCCCCAAGTTGTCTACCAATCAAACCAATAGTGTATGAATTTGTGCACGTTAGTGAGTGCAGGGGTACGTATGTGGCTCTAGTGTAAAGCGCTTCAAGTGGTCAGTATGAGTAGAAAAGCGCTATATAAATTCACTGCATTTACCATATGGCCTAAATTTCACACTCTGAAGTTACCCTACTCTTTTTAATTGGGCTCTCATAGCTCGACATAGGGTGTACTTCCTCTAATTAGCTAGATCTATAGCGTATGGGAGAGTGATGAAAGCATGCATGTGTAAAATCCTCTTTTGAACAACTGCAAACTAACTAAGAGCTTTAATTTCACGCTAGGCTGCATTGTCCCATTCAGCGGGGCTACTCCCACAAAAAAAAAGGAGCCTCTGAGAAAAAAAATGGGTGAAAAACACACCAGTGAGTCACTGAGGAGGGGGATGGAGACAGAAAAGGAGAGACAAACAACAACAACAACAACAACCAGGGCTCATCCTCACACAATGGAGATCTCAAACCAACCGTTGCTCCTTCCATTAAAGGGAGCTAATTGATGAGGTGGTGGGGGTGGAGGAGGAGGAGGAGGATGGAGATGAAGGGGAGTCTGTCCCAAGCAGCTATAAGAAATGAGCTGCAGTTTGTTTGTTCTTGCATCTTCCCATCCCTTCATTCTTTATTGGTTCCCCACTTTTTCCCACCGTCTCATGGTTTTCTCCATCCCCCAGTGATTTGAACGTTCTAGTTGTAGCGCTCTCAAGTCTTAAAGGGGTAGTTCAGCATTTTTTCAGGTAAGGTTTTGTTGAAAAGTTATAAGCTGTTAATGTCTTACCAGCAGCAGATAACGCTTGCCGTTTTCTTTTCCTACAACCCCAGATTAACTTGTCCTAAAATTGGGTGATTTTATACTCAGAATCCGATGATTATTTACACAGTAAATGGAGGTTGGTGGCAATGCGCTATCAACGATCCGATGGGAAATCCACTCCCGCTGAGAACGCAACGTGTAGCTGACAGACACTCAACTAACGAAGAAAATTTCTATTTTTTAGGGTTGTTTAAGCATTAACATTTCGATAGGGCTTTATTTGCAGAGAATCTAATAATAATTTATACTGTAAGTGGACACTAGGGGCAGTGTTCGCCACCATTGTTCTTCCAGTGTGAAGCGCATAGGCCTACTGGCAACAGAACATAGAGAGCAATTCTAGTAACTATCTGATAAAATAGTCACAAAGCATAACAATCAATTAAATAATGATAATTTAGGCCACTGTAATCATTTATTTTGTTTTAAGAGGGTGAAATTGTGCTTTGCTCTCAGCCCCTCTCAAGCTAGCTGTTAGCTACAGCCTCCAAGAACTACCAGATACAGATTAAAGGCATTGTGTTGTGAGCTAAATGCCTAACCACAGCTGAAAAGACAAAGTCAAAAGAATTTATATCTCTGCCTTTTAATATGTCATATTGTGTTGTTCTGGTAAACAAAATGTCACGCATAATCGTGCCTTGCAAGCCGAATATATTGTTTAAGCCAATGAGAGGTATTTACTGCCAGTGAGATGTTATCTGCTTACGCTCTAAAAAGAAAATGCTGAAACAACTTAAATGAATTGCTTCAAATGGGAACAAATACTTGAATTAAGTTTAACTTAATTTATTTACACTGGTTTAACTTGACAACTTATAAACTAAATAAAATACGTGGGATGAACTTATTTCAATTACCTGTCACAAATTGCAGCAATTCCTTGAAGCTTTCTCTTTTTAGAGCATATTTGCTTTTAACAGAACCTCGCTTCCAAAATCACGAACTATACCTACAACGTTCCACTTGTAGCATTCTCAAATCTGAAGATAAAAAGCAAAGTTTAGGGGTTTTTATTGTTCTGCTTCTACTCAGCGTGGCACGTATGCATGTGGCCAGACTATATCTCAGGCCACCACAAGTCTGCCATCGGGGCTGCCTGCTTCCACTGGCCGCAGATCAGCCGAAACCTAATCCACACTAGCAGGCAATGGATGATTGGGTGTGGGGGGGGGGGGGAGTTATCCAGCCACACAAACAACACAAGCCCAACCATCCAGGGGACAGCCACCTATTACCCCGCAATGCCAACTGCCTCGGTGGAGCATGATGAATCCATTTTCTATGGGCAGTCAGGGAGACTGCACAGATAAGGGATAAGCAGAGAGCCGCGGAGTTGGATTTACCCAACCTCGGAGGCAGATTCAAACACTCTCACCCAAACACGCTCGGGCAGAGGAGGTCTGTCCAAACTCTGCTCTGTAGGGTTTAGCTTACGGGGCTGCCTGGAGAACATATTTTAATTTTCCTTCTTACAAATAAAATATGACATGTTTACTTTGAAAGATCGCAGAGTCAATTCATGACTCGCAACTCAAGCTTATTTTTTTTTCTTTCACTTCACGATCAAAAATGTATTTAGTCAGCGTTCGGCTAATATTGACATGCGTGCTTGCCACCCCCCTCCCCCTGCTCCCTTTTCCTCCGTCCCTGCCTACAAGCTCTCACTGTTGGCCAAAACGGTATAAGGTGGACCTGGTCCGCCTCCAGCAGGAAGGATGAATAAGTAAAAAGAACACCATGTACCCCCGGGTTCTGTCTGCCACCCACCACCTGCCCATGGGCCTGCAGTCAACAGACCAGTTCTTCCCAGCTTACTGTCCACTATACAGAAAAAGACTCTTCCCTTTCTGCCTGTGTTGCGCTTGCTGACTTGGAATTAGAGGAACATGAGCGTAACCGTGAGTGCGTGCTGGTGCAAAGTGATGCTGGTGCAGGCTGCTATGTTACCAGATCGGGCCGGCCCACCTCGGCTTACACCTGCACCGGGGCTGTCACGTCCATTCCCAGTGAAACCAGAACTTAGGTCTGACGCAGGAGATTCCTTGTCAAAAATGGGTCAGGAATTAAAAAAAAACATTAAACGGCTGTGAACGGCTATACGGTGGACTGCAGGCTTTAAAGGGTCTCGGATTAAAAAGTCAAAATTTAAGGCGCTAAAGCAACCATGGGAACCTGAATTTACAGCTAATAGCCAGACTTTTTTTAAAAAAAAAGTGAAATCAATCAAACTGACTTTAGACATAGCTTGTCAACTAGAACAGATTTGTGCAAAATCGTTAATCCATCGACATAAAATCTAACCTCCGCACAGTAAGGGAGGCACCTCTGGTGACATCACAAAGGGCCAAACGTATTTTTCAGTTTTGTTCCTCTTTATTTGCGAGCTTCAACTCAAATCCCGCCTTCAGATTTAGTTTACTGGCGTTCTGTGCAGCTGCAGCAGAATATCTGAGCAGTGAGTAAAAAACGTTGCACGGATTTCCGGATTTCCGCTTGGCAGGAGCGAAACACATGGCTGGTGAAGAGGACCGGGACAGACTGGAATGGAGCGCAGACTTTTCAGAATCCACATCTAAATCTGGCCACTTGGTGCGCATCCTCCGTGTTTGTTTGTGCAAGCTGATCCGCTTTCTAGTACCTTTTGTGATGCCATCGACTAAAATACGCACCAAACAGAATTAGCAGGGGGGGTAAGTGACACGGGCTGGTGTTGTGTTTCTTTCCCTATTAAATGTCCTCTGACTATGAAACACTATTGGTTAATTAAGTATGGATTTACAAGGCAGGATTTCAGAAAATGTAACAGTTTAAAAAAAACATGCTCTGGGTAGCAAAACTAAACAGAGCACAAATATTCACCGTTGTAGGCGAAATTTCTTTAGAAATCATGAATAAAGAGCAACCACACACACACACACACACACACAATATAAGTGGGCATGCTCAACAGACCTTTTTTGCCTTATGCCCTTAAATGACGTCACCAGAGGTGTGTCCATTAAACAGGTTTTTGGGGACACTCAATTTCATCTTTATTAAATCATGACTTCCAATAAAATAGTAAAGAAAAATAAAACTAGCATGATATGGTGTTTTATAGCTGACTGTGAATATAAAGCACCTTTGGTTGATTTTACAGAAACGGCCCGGCTGTGAGCTTTAAAAAGTAGAAAGCCGAGAGAAAGTAAATACCTTATTACCAAGATGGGTTTGTATTGTCAATGTCCAGCTGTTAGAGAAAAAAAAATCACATCACTAGATAACATATTTGCAGAACATGGTGTTGTAGATTTGGGGGAAATGAATCAATATAACTTAATTCATCCTGTAGATTTTCGCGCATTTGCGCACAACCCCACACATTCTGAAATACAGACAGTAGCATGTTTAAAGATTTATTACTATTTTCTGTTTGGATGAAAGTGTTTTTCATCTCGAGCTATAGCTACTCACAACAAAACTTCCAAGTTTTCCTGTTGCTATGGATACAGTATAGACTAGATTTTACCCTCATTCTTTCCACGGTTTTGCCAAATTGCACAGAGAACTTCCAGCGCTCATTTGATCTCCAAATTTGCAACACTTAGGAGAGGAATACAAACGGACATGAAACGTTTACAGAGAGAATCCGGCGAGCAAATAAGAACTTTTTCGTGCAAACTCCAGCCTCTTGCACATTGTTAAACAACACCGAGTTTGCGGCAGACCTTCAGAGGTTGGCGGCGCTCGCCAGACGCGCAGTCCGCATTAAGGGCTCATCTCACCAGGATAAAACGGGATTTAACCGGAGTCTGGAATAATTGATTTCAAAACGCAGCGCATAAAAGTTTTAATTAACGCATTAAAACTTCATGCAAGAGCACTTCCGTCGCGCGGATATGAAACAACGCCATAACCAGCCTCCTGGTGATGTTTGGCTAGGGCGCGTTTTGGCTGCTCGGGGTCCGTCAATCCTGCGTGGCCATTCCAACAAAGCTTTTACCCGCATTAATAATACATGCGTGATTGTGTGCATCAGATTCGGAATGTTTTCTTTTGATTTTTGAATTATTTAGACAACTGCGAGCTCCACGGAGCTTCACTTGATGTCGTTACGCACGACTCTATCCATCATCCTTGTGACAGATGACTGCGATCGCAGCGAACTAAAGGCTCGGGTCGATTTTATATGAGCATTTTGAAGTTCATATTTCTGATTTAGACACTGGTGGCATCGTAATATCGCCCAAAAACACCTTGGAAAAAAATATATATGCAAAATCAGCTACGATTGATGTCCACCAGCAGATCAATATGGAGCACGCGCGCATGGGCCGCGCGCGCTTCAGCGCAGTGCGCTCGCTGGAGAGAATGTGCTGCCAATTAATTTTAATTAATGGAAAAAGAAAGAAAGACTGAGGAAACTTGATGCGGACCTCTGCCTCATACCAGCGGGCTCGGAAAATTATCTGTGCTAAATATGCAGTAGGGCCGCTGGAGTTGTTTTATGGAGCTCATCAAATGTATTGATCAAGAAAATATCTCTTTGACAAGCGCGGATAAGAGAGAAAAGCCAGCCCGACGATGGCAAGAGAGTGTGTTCTGGAAAGAAAATCAGTGGTGAAGATAATGTGAGTTCGCGCTTCTGGCGATCTCTGCAGCTCAGAGGGCCCTGAAACAACACGCACGGCTTCCACGGGCTTTTCTGTTAAAAAGGAATTTTCCTGTATGCCAAAAAAAAAAAAAAAAACATCAAAATATAGTTCGTGTCTGTGTGACACTCCGATGAACGTTTCCTGTGTAGATTTGGTAATTTATTTTATCAAAGGATCAATAAATGACAACGCACACCGACAAGAGCGAGGAGCGTGGTGGGCGGTGACCTGCGTGGATAACAGAAAAATGTGACACGCATCCCTTGAATGTAATCAGTTGCGATTGTACAAGCCAAAATCAAGTCAAGAGAATTTAATATATTTATTTTATTTATTTTAAACAAAGTGACTTGGAAGCCTGATGATGGAACTCCTGGCAAAAAAATTAAGAAAAAAAAAACATGCTATTTTTTATGTTCAATCACTCATAATCTGTTAAATATATATAAAAAACTGTATCAAAAAGTTAAACACGAATTATATTGGAACAGTTTGCACACAGGAACTGCAGCCATCGGCAGTCGGGGCGGGAGAAACGCAGCGAAGTGCGGCCTGGAGCGGCAAGCTCTGCCGCTCCTGCTCTTCTCCTCTGTTAACTCTGCAGTGACTGCGCAAGAAGGAAGAAGCCGAAGTGCATTTAACAAACGCCCAGTTAAGAGTAGATTTATATATATATATCTATATATAAAAGGGCAAAAACTCAAGACCTTGGAGGAGAAACATAAAAGGTCATTTGCAGCTTGACCTTTCGGCTAAGAAACAGATCTGGTTCAATTCACAGTCCAGCTACAGTAACATTATTCCTGTTGTTTTGCACATGGGTGGATAAAGCAATACTAAATGAAAAATGTAGAAATAAAAAAAAATACTAATAATAAAAAAAAAGGAGAATAGACTATAAGTCAAGAGGTGTGTGTGTGTGTGTGTGTGTGTGTGTGTGTGTGTGTGTGTGTGTGTGTGTGTGTGTGTGTGTGTGTGTGTGTGTCAAACTAGAGTATAAAGGACCTTACTTTTTAATATTGTTTCATATGAACAGTGTCAGTGAACTCTCATAAATAGAAAGATAATTACAGTTTTTTTTAGGTCATCAAAAAGATTATCAGAGACCGATCACTCTCAGCTACTGAGAGCCAACAGAAAATCAGGCCAAGAGGTGATCTAAGCCCGTGGACCTTCATATAAGCGCCGAAATTTCAAACATATAAAAAATGTTTTTTGTTTTCTTTTAAAATCTCACGCTTATTTATATTGAGTATGACGATAATGATAAGAAATAATAAACGGACTTTAATCCTCTTTATAGAACCCCTTGCCTTCGAAATCACGCACTTTATCCATCTGCGTTATAACATGTTAATTAAATAAATCCTGCAGTGGCTCTGATGTTTCTCTAAATAATAACCACGCACACGCGTGCCTGCCCTCGTGCGTGAAAAGTTATCCCTGCTTCTGCTTTTATTTGTCTTAATGTCCCTTTAAGCAGGACGCATTAAAGCTTCAGGGGGGCCGGGACGGTGCGCTTAAACGGTGACCCGAAAAGTCCCCGCATGAGGACGGCGGAGGTCTCCCGACAACAGCCGCAAAGTCCGAAAAGAAAAGAAAAAAAAAACGCACTGAGGAAGAAAAAAAAAACAACAACTCAAAGTTTAGTTTGAGATATTACAAGGTCGTTTTTTTTTTTATCCGGGAAGAGTTTGCAGAACACCGTCCCCTTCTTCCCCCGCTTTCCTCCAACCCCCTGTTTGATATAAAATAGATTTGGGAGAAGCGCCATTTTCTCTCCAAACCATGCGCAATGAGACGCGCAAGTATAAGCCCGCTGGAGGAATGCCATGAGATAGAACCGAGAAAGAGGGGGGGGGGGGGGGGGAGAGGAAGAGACGGGCAGCCGGACGGAGAGGGAAGTTCAACACTGTCCGGTGAAAGAGAAGCAGCGTAGGGAAGCGTAAGCCTGGGTAAAAAAGCTCCGCAATAAGCAGCAAATGACAGCCAGCAGCGGCAGCAGCACTGTAACCGCGCAGTGTACAGTAGAAACAAACCAGAGAGAGAGAGAGAGGGAGGAGAGAGAGGGAGAGAACACCGGAAAACAGCAGCGGAGAGCAGCGCAGCAAACGGCACGTTTCCTTCCCGTTTTCTCTCTCATACCTGTGTCAAGCAGTAAGGGGAGTACATGGTGGCGCGGCGCCTACAGATGAAACCTGCTCAGGTTGATCACAAAGTTGGATGGAGGTTCGCTGCGGTGCCGCATTGCAAAGCCGCTGCGGCTCAGTCCAGGCTGTATAACCCCGCCTCGCTCGCTCACAGCGAAAGCTCCGCTCTAACTTTAGAGGAAAGTTTTTCTCTCTCTCTCTCTCTCTCTCTTTCTGCTCCCTCCCTCCCTCCCTCCCTCGCTCTCTGGCTCTCTGGCTCTGACTCTCCCCCTCTCTGTCCCTTATACCCGCCGCTCCATCCGCTTCACACCATGGAACTCTCAATATTGAACATGCTCCCCTTTAGGGACGACTCTGTCCAGGTGCAACATTTATTTTTATTAATAAAAAGAAAATTATTTACTTTTCTGTTGGGGGGTATTTTTAAAGCTACTTGCCAGGGTTTTATATTAAATCAGTCAAACCTATTTCGGATATGACCTGCCAGCCACAAAACACATTGTGATTTTTCTTCCTTTTTCAACTTAGTGTAAGTTAGTGTTACCAGAATAAAAATCTGCCCCCTCCTGTAACGGGAATCCACATGTGCCTGCATCTGGTGACATCACAGAAGGTCACGATCAGAGTCCTGCTTGAAAAGGCCCGTTTTGGCTCCTGTTTTCTCCGTCTCTGCTGCCTCGTTGATCACTATTGTGCTTCCCAGGCCGGCGCCTCTCGTTTTGGCCGGCGCTGTCCACGTTCCCAGACGCAACGCTGACGCTTTCTAGTTTTCCCGACTAGTTTTCAAAGACAAAAACTCCACGTATTCTGCCTGCTAACGCCAGCCTGATTCATGAGCCCATATTATGCACAAAGCAGAATTAGCAGGTATTGTTCTCCGGTGCGCCTTTAAAAACTTTGTTCCTCTTAAAATCCTGCGGTGGGATTCTATATTTCTGTTCCCTGCTGTGTTCACTGTCTGCCCGGCTGTCCACCTGGTCGTCTGTCTGTCTCAGATCAACTTAGCTCACATCCCCTGCTTTCTACACTCTACGGGCCTCTTTGCAGGGCTACCCGCTGACGTTCCCATTTTCAATCTTTAGATTTGAGCGGCCTTTCTGCCCGAAAAAAAAAAAAAACGTCTTTAAAATGCGTCGCTGCCTTCGCAGTGGCAGGTTTTGTCTTAAAGTGATCGCTTTCTTTCTGCTTTCATGTCCTTTGCCGCTGCAAAAGAATGCAGACGCAAAACCCAGCAGTGACCAAAATAGGCAGCGAAAAATGTTTTAAATTTACAGCTCAGATGCTGTGGTCTCCTGCCAGCCCACAATCTGCTCACAGAGGCCCCGGCGTTCTGTGTCCTGAACGTGAAGGTTCGCTATAGGCTCAATTCGACGTGCGCAGCGCCGGGTGCTTCTGTGTGAGGCGTCATCTCAAATCAGGAGGGTTTTGTTTTTTTTTGTTTTAAAGATGTTTGCCTTTCATGAGGTGTTGTGATGTGAGGCTCTGTTCGGCCTTTCTGGGAGATTCTCCGAACCTCTCGTTTTCAGCGTCAGGAGCCCTTCCTCTGAAAGTTAGATGTGAAATATTCACAAGAGGTGGGGTATTTACTACAATGTTTCTGAAGAACGGCCGTGGGAAGAATCAAATAAATCTAGGTTTTATGGAAATCTCACTTGCAAATACATTGGTTTCTCATTTCTCTAGATTTTAAAGCTACATTTCACACTGTTCTTTTGTTAAAATCACAGTTTTATGATTTACCCCCTATAGAACAACGTGTAACGGTCAGTTTTTTCCATTTGTTTTTGACATGATTGGTGTAAACTGTTATTTAATCGAGGTGAAAACCTACCCTCCCAATAACATGCTTCCACGCAGACATGCCTCTGGTGACCCCACACAGGGCGTCGGGCATCTTACCACTATTTCTCTCATTGTTCTTTTCTACGCTCAAGTCAACAACAAAATTCCTCTTTTTCAAAGGCGTCCAGCAGTAAACCTTTAGAGCCACACTGTATATAAGAACGCACCATGTTGCGCCTCTTGTGATGGCAGCAAACCCAAATGAACACAAATCAGAATTTTCTTTCTACCGCAAAGTTTTTTTTTTTTTTTTTTTTTTTTTTCTTACAATCTTATTTTGGTAAAGTCCCACAGTGGGAATCCGGACCTCATTACTCGGCGCGTGTGAGGCTAACGTTGGCGGACGTTTGTTAGTGAATAAGAACATTTACCGTTGGATGGCCTCTTTAACTGAACCTACATTATATTGTAGGAGTCCTTATATAAACGGTGAGATATAATACCCTGAACTCAGGCGTTCGCATTGGGATTCCTATTGTATGGAAGCGAATGCACTCTGTTTCTAATCAGGCTTGGCTTTATCCTCGCCCGCTCCCTGCTACTCAGTCTAATCAAACTCATATATGCAGGCAGAGTGCCTGCAATTATACATAAGCCCCTGCTCCATATGTGTGTGTGTGTGTGTCAGTGTGTGTGTGTGAAAGAGTGTGTGAATGCCTAAGTTGGAATACATTTTCTGCATGTGCATACGTTTGTGAGTGTGTTTAAGTTGTGTAAAAGGGTGCGGTTTTAGGGGCTGAAGTCACCCCACTGCTCTAATGCCAAGATTTTTTTTATTTTTGGTGGGGGGTGGGGGGGGGGGGGTACGCAGCTTTACGAGACCTCAGCCTATGTACGATACTTAAGAGACACCACACACACACACACACAAAAAAAAAGCAGAAAAACTGTGTATGAAGTACAGAGCACAAGGTACGCGTATACTGTTCTTACACGGGCATGAACGTCTGGTGGTCAAAGACGCCTTGGCACAAACAACCAGAAAAAAAAAGGGAGAAGACTGAGGAGGAAAAAAAAAAAAAAAGGAGGAAAATGCAAAATAAATTTGAAAGAAAGTAAAGCATTTGGAGGTGCAGTGTTCCCTTGCCAGAGTCTCTCCTCTTTCCAAACCACACCCCACCACGGCACAGGCCCAAACCCAAAGCCTTTGTGTGCGCTCCCTCGTTTTTTCCCTCTTTTCTCTCTCTCCGTCCACCCCTTTCTCCCTTTTCTCGGTGGTTCTTTTTAAGCGAGCTTTTTCCTCCCTTTTCTCTTTTCTAATCTTTCGCGTCTTTCTCTGGTTGCCTTTTCCCTCGAACAAACCGCCCCTTTCAGCCGTCCAACTCCGCCGGCTGTTTTGCGTAGCCATCTTGGGTCTGCCGTTAAGTGTCCATCCCAATAACAAACATACTATCGCAACCGCTGGAGCTGCAGAACCTCGGGGGCCCGCGCGCCCCCCCCACTCCCTCCGGCCCGTGATCAAACACGGACTCCTGTCTGAACATCACCTACGAAAGCCTCTCGCACGCGCGCACATTTAGTGGTTTCTGAGCCGTTAAAGAGCACATGAGAAAACCATATGGCCCTGTCTAAAGTTAGCATGTTGCGGTCTCCCGTTGACACGCGGTGCTGCCCGTATACTTGCTGTTTCCCATCGCCTGTGGCTAGGCCATTAAATATTGAAAGTGATGTAGCATACTGATGCAGCCATTAGCATGCTAAATGTGCGAGACAGGTGGTTGAGGTCGCCCTTTTTCTCAAAAGGCAGGAAATATGCGAGTGGAAAATGTGTGTAACTGCGCCCATTTACTTTGCCGTACAGTGTAAATATTGTTTGAGTAAGCTGTTTATATATGTGCTCTGGGAAAAGGGGGGGGGCACGGCAAGTCAAATTTATACGTGTGCAGCCGGAGAGCGATGGCTTACGGGCCGCTGTGGCTTATGGGAGCGCGTGATACCCAGCGCAGATCCCAGAGACTGCAGGGATCTGTTTCCAATCTGAGCGTGTGCGCAGAGCAATGTGTCACGCCTGCTGCTTTTCATGTGTTTACTGTGTTTAATAGGCGCTCCGACGTTATACTCGGACTGGTTTGGATTACCGTGTTTGCATTCAGCGGGGAGAGAGAGAGAGCAAGGGGGGGGGGGGGGGAAGGTATAGATTTATTTTGCTAGTCTGATGTCATCACGTCTTAATTCTGGCATTAAAAAGACAAAAAAAAAAAAAAAAACACGACATGTCAGATTGGAGCACACAGACCGAGGGAGTGGGTTTCCAGCTGTCACGTGTTAACCTGAAAAGCAGAGTTTTTTACAGACATGTAGAAGAAAAAAAGAAATATTGCATGTGGTGCTTGTCGCACAGAGCGTGTCCTGCAGAAATAGAAAAGCAACATTTAAACTAGTTTCAAACTTTGTTTTTTTTTTTTTTGCTCTTCAGGCTAAAGATTTGCTGAATCTGAAGTGGAAAAGGTTAAGTGTGGAGGTGACTTTTAGCACATTTTCTTAGTTTCATAGAACGTGTGGGGTATTATACGGGGAGACGAAAGCAATAGGAAGAATATAACACAGGGGGAAAAAAATTAATTTAGCTCATTAACACATAAGGAGTGTGCCTTCAAAGTCAAAGGATAAAATCTGAAGAGAATATTGTGAATATAATGGATGAGATGGAAGTTTTATCCACCTCCCACCAACATAGTTTCTTTGTTATGAACTGCTTTGTTAAGGGAATAAAAAAAAAAAAGAATGAAGTTCTGTGTGTGTGTTTGGGGCGGTGTATACCCTGTAAGTGTCCGAGACGAGGAAACATTCAGGCATCCCTGGGCCTCTAGTAGGATCGTCGTTCACCAGGTAAGTGTCAGTAGCCTGAAAAACAAAACGCAGACAGACAAAGCAAAAGTGAGGGAGTTGAATCGTTTCACAGTCATTGCTCCACCAATGCTGGTTGATCTTTTTCAGGCACAGGTGTCTTTTTTTTTTTTTTTTTTTTTTTTAAACAGAAATGCATGAAAAGCTATTTATTCATTTGGGACTTTTCTGGACCAACTTGCGATGCCTTTTCATCACAGTGATAAAAGTAATTGTTCTAATCTGTTAACAGTTGCGGTGCTTTCGGCTTTTATGGGCACTGCTAGTAGTGATTTGTATAAGGCTTAAAATAAAAAAGAAGGGAATTCCAACCTTGGATTTGAGGTCAATTTACTCTGTAGGAACATTTTTATTTAGCTGTTTATTTTAATTATTCCATTTTACAATTTTTCCAAATATTATAACCCCTAACAATGACAATGATTGGTTAATAACTGAAGCTTCTTTTTTATATTAATTCATACTTTTCGATTAGAGTGTGGAGGAACTTTTACGTAGTAATCCATGATGTTTTAATTCCCTGAGGTATAAATATTATTTGGCCAAGAGGTCCGTTTCTCATAGCCACTCTGCGAAATAGGACCGACCACACATCATCCCATTCAGGTTTGGCAGACACTTGAACTGCAGGAAAATGTCACCTAGACTCAATCGTTTCTACAGGCAGAGCCCTGACACTTACATTTTACTGAACAATTTGTTTCTGTTTTACATTTTCAGCTGACCAGAGTGTGAATTATACTTTTAGTCCGTGACAAAATAAACGTGACATGGCATGGAGACCTATTACTCTCAGGCACTCTTCAAAATGGGAAAGACAAGAATCACGTCCCCCTTTGAGTTAGACAGATGCTGGAAAGGGCCATAACATAATGACTCGCCCAGATCTGCAGTCGGCGCAGAAGTTGAAATTAAACGAGGCTGGACGAGGAGCCGTGTTTATTTTGCCACTATGAAAGGTAGAATGCCAGATCAACGAGGTGAAAAGAAAAGAAATGTCCAAAAGTTAATGTTAGAGAACTGCGGCACATTTCTTAGGCGAGAGAATATGCCACTGTGAAAAAAGAAGATGATTTAATTTTTTAGACTTTATATACACAAATTTGAAGGGCTTTACAACAATATGCGCACAATTCAAATATATTAATATTTTGAAGCATCATTCTTTCAAATCAGAGTGATCAAACCTTTTAATCTTGTTTTTTTTTCTTATTAAAGCATTCCCCAAAATGCGCTTGTCTCATTATAATAAGAATGAAGATATGATAGTTATCCCTTCTCTGGAGACGCTCAACAGCCCCATAAATCCACAGTCCAAATACCCATGTGCACGCATGCATATGTGTGTAGGTGTGCATTGAGGGAGCTTCATTTGTATTCTAAGACGAGCAGGCAGGCGGACAGGCAGGGTTCTGGCAGGGCCTGGAGCTGTGAAATAGGCTCTCCTTGCAGTTCTGCCGTTGATTGGATCAACCTATCCCCACTCTACTTAGCCAAAGGGAGCCCAAATCCCACAGCCGCTGCGGCGTTCTGTGAAATCCTATTTCATTTCACAACTTTACCGGATAAAAAAGCGTGCACGCCCGCTTGTGCCAGCCCAGGACCCCATGCAACATTCATTTAGCGAACAAGAGCCGGGAAGAAACAGTGCATGTGCCTGTGTTGAGATGCACACAAATATATGACCTCCTCCCCCCGCGATATAATCTCCCATATATGTTTTCTTTTTCTCTCATCAACATGTGCTACTTGACTTGCACACACACACACACACACACACGCGCACGGCAACGCTTGCGAGCTCCCACCAGCGCACACGTGCATGCCACTTACGCAGACACACAGACACAAACCCCATAATAAGAGCCAGACGTTGGCAGACCACACAGCCCTGAGTTGTGGTGAAAACAAAGGCTATTCATATCCTTCGCAATGAGAGGTCTGTACAGCTCACTCTCCATCTCCCCCTCTACCCCGTCCCTCCCCTCGGCTTTTTATTACAGATAATCTGCCCTCGCAAACCGCCCATTTTTCTGCAATTGTGCGATTTCTAATCATCTTTATTAGTCCATAAACATGTTTCTTTTCTCTTCTTTTTTTTTTTTTTTTTTTTGTTTTCGGGCTGCTTTTATTGAGGAGGCCCTCGGCTCCTTGAGGGGGCAACACAGCGCCTATTGTTGAGTTTCACGATGCTGATGGAGCCAGGAACAGCGTGAGAGAGAGAGCGAGAGAGAGAGAGGCCTGCTGATAAGGCCGCAAAGCATTGTGGGAACCGGGTAGTGGAGTTCTTCAGATGCACGTTTACATGCTAATATACCACTGCGCGCACAAGGACAAAAAAAAGCAAACACCCCTAAAGTCTGCCAGGATACACATGTGTGTTAATGAAACAATGTATCTGATTGGCTGGCAATCCCAATAATGGCCCGGATCCACGGCACCTGTGCAGGGGTCCACACACCAGGCTGAGCCTTCTGATAACCAGCAGTGCATCAGGTGTGCTGGAGCTTCGGTGATTGGCTGGGGCCAGCCAGAAACAGGGTCAGGTGCACCAGCAGGCTTTCCCTCATTGGTTTGGCCATGCCCAAATAAGCTGTGAGGGAGAAAGAGCTGTTTCCATTGGCCTAGAGCTGCCTCATTCTGCTGGTGAATGGGAGTCTGGCCTGATGGCATCAGGACAACCGCGAGTGTGCGAGGAAACATAATGGAGCTCTGAATGTCTTTGGAGTGAAGCGGTCTGCATGTCTACAAGCTTCAAAGGGATAATTCAGGTTCTCTGACTGAAAATGGTTTCAAGTGGTTATAAACAGCTAAAATCTTGCATGTACTTGATAACTTTTTTTTTTTTAGCATGAATCCAGTAAAGTTCACTGGTAGTCCTGGGCTTGGACCAAAGTGGGCTTCTACTATCTTCAAACAACAGCGGTCTCAAAAACATCATGGAGGTTTATCAGGAAGCTGTTATCGTCATGTAAACCTTTGTGGCATTTTCACTTGGTCACCTTATGATCACAGAAGTCAATGACTGGCAACACGAGAAATGCAGGTAGAAGGAAATTTGACACCGCTGATCTCCCTGTGTGAAACAAATACCGAGAACAGAACATGCAAAGTGTCTCTGGTCAAATTAACTGGCTAACAGAAAAGCAAGAAAAGCGTTAAAAGAATATAAATAAATAAAAACATGACTGTGTTTGTTCTATTAGGTTGTTGTGCTGAATGTAAATGATTTACATGCTCCGTTCTCAATATGTGTTCAACACAGGAAGATTATTAGTGGTGCACTGTCTCCAGCCCCTATTCCTTACTTTTTGCTTAAATAAACTGTTTAAAGATGAATGAATTCGCTTTTGTATTTACAGCTGGCAATTTTGAGACTGGATTTTTTTTTCAGCTGGTAGAAGTCCAAGCTGATGTCAGATAAGACAAGCCAAGACGATGGATGGATGGATGGATGGATGGATGGATGGAGTCATTTTTATATATGTCTTACTAACTGCTGGAGCCAACCTCTGAGACCAACAAATATAGATTTATACTTGGAGAGAGATGTACTGCAGGTGGTGCCACGCCTCCCGCGTCCAGTTTCTGTGTACAATAATCATTAGTGTAATTATTGGCCTAATGCAAATGCCATTTAAAGGTTCTAAAACAAGTTTTGCATAACTTGCTACAATGTTTTTGAAGTAGGACTGTTTTAGTCCTAGCCTCTATTGGATCAGCTGTTAGCTACAGAGCCATTTGCTCCAAGTTTCGTTCTCATAGGAATTTCCCTTAAGAATATGATTGGTAGAGCACTGCCTCCTACCTCAATTTCTCTTGGAAATAATCACCTGCTTCTTTGTTAATGTCTGTGCACTTGGATTTTAATTATTAGCTATTCATCTGGACGTGTGGACCATGGCAGAAGAGAAATTGTATCTAAATGGGATGTTTCTGGTTAAATCAAATAAAGAACGGATCCTCCGGTGCCAAGCTGACTATGGCTTAAAAAAAGCATTTGATTAAACTCCTGCGAGGGTTCTGAGTTGGGAGGATTTTAGGATGGTAGTCCACTTTGCTCTTGGTTACTCTCGAACTACCGGCTTGGTTCGGGCCAAACAATCGAGTTTATTATCGTAGGAAAATGCCAAGAGAATGATTCGCCCGCAGGTGAGATGCTAACTATTTATAATCATTCGACGGAACGTCACCACAAAAATCCTGAGCTATCTGTTTAACCAGAGCTCACGAGCAGCAAGACAAAAGAGCCAAAAAAAAAAAAAAAAAAAAAGCAGCTCAACGTGAATAGCAGATCTCATTTCATATTAACCAACTGACAAAGAGCAGTTTACATGCCCTCTTTATGTCGTCAGCCAAAGAAACAGGTGCTGATGAACCTCAATCCCATTGTGCAACAGTGAATGACACGGAGCTAATGAATAGACTAAGCTCTGTACCTGCCACTGGGGAGGCCAGAACATACTGACACCCCTTTGTAGTAAACCCCTCAAAAAAACAACAACAACAAAAAAAAAAAACTCCAGGGCCCCAAACACATTCTCTCTCTCTCTCTCTCTCCTGCAGCAGTGTATGAATTATATATTGTACTGTATATATAGAGCATATGCCTAGCCCATATGGCCAGCCCAGAGCAAAAAAAATCTCAAAGCCCTCCTTAATTAACATTTTAGAGGGAAGATTTGGAGGCGGGAGAATGAGTCAGTGACCTATTTGGAGTCCATCATCACCCAATGCAAATGTGCTAATTGAGACAGATTTTCCTACTTCGCAAATATGTGGAGTAGAGAGAGAGGATACTTTGGAGGATTTCATATTTTTTCTTGCTTTTTTTTTTTTTTTCCCCTCCTGCGAGCCATCTGATCTGAGGTAGGGATATAAGATGTGTTTTTAGCTGCTTCCTTCTCCTGACAAAAGAAGACACTTCTCTTTCACTTTCTCCCCCCCCCTCTCTATCTCGCTAAGTCCTTCTTGGCCCGCTCTCTATCCATCTTCCGTCTTTCTCTCTCTCTCTCTCCGTGGATGTGTTGACGACCATATGGCCAAATTCTTTGGAGGTGAGATCTCCGAAACCTGCTTAGACTCTCGTATCCACACACACACACACACTCTCATACTTCTACACACACACACACACACACCTCCACAGAGCTCTGTGTAGGAAAGCATCGAATGGCGGATTTTGTTCTCAGATGGCTCCGTTTTAAAGCACGTGAATGGCAGCGTATCAATGGTCCTACGTCTTCGTCTCAGACACTCCCGGCGCTCGCACACCTCAGACCGAGCCGCTCCTCTGTGATCATCATCATCATCATCTGGAACTTCTGTCAGCACATCTTTTTAAAAGCTGAAATTATTACCATTGTTTATACCTCGGTATACATTTTCGCTGTCAAGATGTGGCCGTCGACGCTTCTGCTGCCAAGTTAAGGACGCAAGATGAAAATTGGGGGTGATGAGGGGGGGAGAGAAAGAGAGAGGGAGAGATGGTCCAGCCAACCTGCGTGAGATGGCAGCCACTTCAAAGACTCCAGGCCGCACCGGCGATCTGTTCCACTGTGTCTGAGGACTGTATGAAAGGCAGAAATGGCCGCCGTGTGAGTCCTTGCCAAAGCTACCTCAGGGAGAAATGTTGGAAAAATACAATTTTTCACACAACCATCCTCTGGGGATGGGGAGGGTTGACGAAATGGGAGAACAATATTAGACATTAGACCAAAAAAAATAAATAAATGAAGTAAGAATAGATTGATGTCTGAGGAGAGTGGGGGCTAATTATTTCACTCTGCTTTTTGGTTCTAAAGGTTTAGCCGGACCGAACGCGGAGCCAAGTTGAAGCGTTGAGGAACTTGAGGCGAACTCTCAAGCTGTGCGTAATGCACTTGTGGAAAAAAAATATGGGACAAGGCTTGTGGGGTTCTTGCATAAATGCTACCTGGAGCGAGCTCCTTCTCCTAAAGATAGCATAATATGCATATGTAAATCTTATTTTGGTAACTTTTAGTAATTTTGAGTTCAATTTAGTTATTCAAATTTAGTTATTTAGTATCTCAAATGTCATCTCAAGGCACATATCCAATTCATACAGACACACGTATATTCGGGTCATCCTAATCGTGTAAACAGATTCAAATCAAGCACATACATGCGATCCCAGTGATATAACAATGCAGATAAAAATGTCTTTATCTAAGGAAACCCAGCTGACTGCATCCAGTCATTGACTTTGCAGCAATCCCTCATCCTGAGCCAGTGTGTGATGAGAGCGGAGAGGAACGACTCATTTCCAACAGTTCAGTATACACAAATATCTGCCGGGGGGTTTAGAGGACAGAGCAGACACTAAAAAAAAATGACCAGGTAAAATGATGCTACCTCCTTAAATAAATTTGTAAAATCAATTCTAAGTCATTATGAAGATCATTCTGCTCCTTCCTCCCACAAGGATTTAGGAAAAGACTAAAATAATTCTAACAAGATGGCAAGTAAACCTTTTCCCTGACAAGCCCAGCTAAGATATCTCTTTTAGTTAGAATGACTGCTTCAGCTTGCTAGCAAGTTTGACTTTAGCATTGGTGCTGTTGCCAGACTATTTAAAGCACGATGCAAATGTTTTAAATCAATTTGAACAATGTGGCATATGGCGAACAACCACAGCTAAAATGTGTCGGCCACTAGCAATGGCTGCATCTGGGTTGGCTAGCTTAGCTTGTTGGCTAGTTCGACTTTAGCTTAAGAGATGTTGCTAGTTTACGCAAATGTTTTGAATCTGTTCGGACAATGTGGCATGTACACCTTTTCCCTGATAAGCACAGTTCCAGTAGGATGTGTCAATAATAAATGACTGCCTCTGGGATTAATAGTTTAGCTTTCTAGCAAGTGTTTTGGTCAAATCTTAATCAAAAGCTTTAGGAAGGATTTATGACTTTTAAAAAAGGAGTTAATTTGTTAGAATTAATGTAACCATGCTTATACCTTGCATTTAAAATAATACATTTATTCTAAGCTTGAAAAGTTAAAATGGTTAGTACTTAAAGCAATCCAAAATTATTTTGCACATGTAGGCCTACATGCTTGTCTCAATCTAAGGTTATCCTGATTAACCAAAAGCTGTGTCCTAAACCGTCCCTGTTGATGTAGAATAATTGAGTTCAGTATTTTTGATTTTCAACTACTACACAGCTGACTGATAACTTTGCCCTGTGGGGGGTTTGGGCGTACTTGTCGCCCCCCGTTAAATTGCCGCCCTGAGTGTTGAGCCATGTAACCCATGTCAAGAGACACCACAGGTAGATGTGGAGTGTGGGCTGGGAGGCCTAACTGTGGGACGCCGGCTTATAAAAACACACTTGTGACTCAAGTCAAAAATTACTACTGAGGTGCAGCGAAGCTGTTTATGTGATAGTGTTAACGTTAGCTGTCTCGACTTCAATGAAAAAAGCCTGTAGCCGACACAGTTCCAGAGAAACAAGAGGAGATACTCACACTGTGACACACTCCAATACTCACTTGTCCTGGCAGCTTGCCTGCCAACTACTGATCTCACCAGACAGGATAGGCTCTGAACTGTGGCTTGTTGATAATACAGCGCCAATTGTAACTCTGATCTACCAGGGCAGCAACGTTTCACCGCTGCGCTGCTTGCACCACGCAGCTTCTCTGTGGATTAGGTTACCAAACGCCATGGACACCGCTTTTCCTGCATGGATCCTGATCCAGTCTCTCTCTTTTTCCTTTCTCTTGATAGCCAAACCACACTCAGCAAAGAGCTGCACTACATTTAAAAAAAAAATGAGGTTTTAGCTGGGTACAATCATCCTTTTGTGTGCCACAAGGAGTGATCCGTGGAGGGATTTTCTTGTGGTTATGGTTCTAATATAGCAGAGTTTACCACGATTGGGCAACCTAAAGTTGTATTACGTCAAAATGCACAGTGAACATAGCAGCTTGTTGAGGCGATTTCAAAGCGTTCACTCTTCGCCACCTCCACTCCAATAATGTGCTGGAAATCTTTGTAATAACACAAGAAGATTCACACACGTCTCCCCGCTTTGCACCATTTACTTTCTTTGCTTTCCCTTGACTGACATGTTGTGCCGTTGGCAGGTTTTCTCTACGACGACCGCAACGTAACCAACTGTGAAATTATAGGCCGCCGATCAAAACAGACCCAGTTTTTTTTTTTTTTTCATATCAGTGCCAGTTATCAGCCATTGTGTACCAGGTCACCTGCGTTGGAGAAACGATTGGACAGCATGCCATTTGACATTTGGAGGCCCTGTCTGTGTTTTTGGGCTGCAGTGACTATGGGCTGCACACACACACACACACACACACACACGTGGGGCTGATACACTTTTATTTTGCTTTAATATTTTGGGCACGCGAGCCCAGGAAGTTACTAAACAGGAACAAATGAGCATGCAGATAAAAGCTTTAAACGCAGAAGGAGCCAAGGTGCTCCATTACTCTTGGTTGTTGATGTTCAACTTGAAAAGCACTGCTAAGATTCAAAAGATTTTATGGTATTTATGGGTTTACTGGGTATAATAATTATTATATATTTTTTTTTTAGAAAATGTGCATTATTATTTTAAATGTTTTCTTCTTTAAAAATAATATTATCATTAATATTTTGCGATGTATTTATTTTCACAGATTTAATGCAATGCTGTCCTGTAGTTGTATATTTACTTATTTATTCATTCATTCATTCATTCATTTATTTATTACGAAAAAAAGGTACAACACAATATTCCCAAATACAGTAGAATATATAGCTAATTCTATTTTATTTCTGGAGACGGGGATTTCCAATATATTCACATCTGCCATCCTGGAAAAAAAAAACTTGACCAGGCACTTAAGATATTTCAGGAATATATGCCTAAAAATATTTATTTTTGTCGTTGTTTAGGGTAGGATACGGTTTACTACCCTGTGATGCCATGCATTTTTTTTTTTTTGCAAAATTAAATAAAATAAAATTGAAAATTTCGAACACTTGCTGTATCATTTATTGCTTCGCATAGGGTGGAGGTTTAAATAAACAAATAAATAAATATTTGAATAAATATATTGGATATACAGTTAACACTTTATGAAGAGCATTCTCCTCCCTGATGGAATCTCTTCAGCTGTTTTAATGCAAAAGCTTAACCTGGTTGCCGAGGAGTCCAAAGCCGCAGTTATACAATCAATCATGAAAAAACCGGAGCAATAAAAGCAATCTGGTATTTTACAGCTTATAGTGCAGCCATTTTATAAGAAGATAGTATTATTGTCGTTGCTTTTATTATTATTATGATGAGATTTATCCCTTTTAAATGCTGCTGGATGTAAGGAGATAATTCTCTTTTCAGATCATCAGATTTTCAGATCAATGTTAGAGACGCGGGAGATCCCGCAGATCCTGCTCTCTTAATGTGCTCCCCTTATCTGACGGTCCTCATGCGCCATCTCACCTCCACACACCTCCTTCGGTCAAACCTGTAAAGGATGAGCCGGCACGGAGTTTACGGCGCGCACGACTGGGAGCGCGGAGGGGAGAAAGAGAAGTGCGCTGCAAAGGCGCAAATGGAGAGGAGTTCGCAACCTTGCGGGGAAAAGGGCGGGATAAGCACAGCATTAACTGATAGGCTGTGTGTAGCCTTGTGCGTGGCAGTCGGGTTTGCTTGTGTTTCGTTTTCTGTTTTGTTTAGTTTGATAAGAAGGGGTGAACGCCAGCGCCTGAACGCAACGCGAGTTCCAATTTAAAGCAGCCGGGCAGACTTATTCTGTAGACTCAATAAAACGTCATTTTAGATGTAGGTTATCACCTATAGGACAGCGAGTCATGATCAGCTCTTCTGTTTGGTCTGCTAAGTCACTGTAAATCGTTATTTCCTCCTGATAAAATCTGCCTTAAGCTTCCACACACCGATGCCTCTGGTGACATCATACAAGGCATAAAGCATCTGATCAAATTTCCTTATGGAGCATCTTTCCTGGTCCCCCCCCCCCCCCCACCCACCCACCCCTTTTTTTTTTACGTTTTTCATAAAATTCCGCTGTCAAAGGTGTTTAGTTGTGTTCCTCTTACAAATGGCAGCCAGTTATCATACTGTTGCCTCTTGTGATGTCATCAGGATAAGCAGAATTAGCTGTTTTTCCTTCAGCCAGCTTTTTAAAGACACACACACACACCATATATATATATATATATATATATATATATATATATATATATATATATATATATATATATATATATATATATATATATATATATATAGCTGTATTTTTCTTGTCTAAGATGACAGGAAAAAGGTCATCTTAGACAAGAAAAATACAGAATGTGTCACATCTTTTTTGGCAATAAGACATCTCTTATTGCCAAAAAAGATGTGACACATTCTTATTATTAATGTCTTATAATTTAAATTGAAAGAAATGTAAGCTGAATTAACACTCCAACAGTGAGTTTTATTGTTTAAAAGGCCCAATTTCCTTTTTATAAAGATATATATGATAATTTGCATTCATTTTTAACCTTGATCAGAAACAGCAATAAATGGGAACTCTGCTGATTTCTATTTTCCACACTGGCAATTAAAGACACACACACACACACACTCACACACACAGACAGACAGAGTTGCAGCTATAGTCACTTTACCACTCCGTGGATGTTTCTGATCTGTCGCTATAATGAAATTCAGCCATGCTCAATCAAACAGAATCCCTGTTTTGTTTACATCCAGCCTTCCATGCTTCACCCTATAGAGCCAAACAGAGAGGAACTATTAAGTTTCCACAGCACGTACCATTATAGCGCGGGGAGATCTGCCAACCCTCTCAATGCCCCATTTTCCTTTAAAAGTTCAGGGTCCAAAAAAAAAAGGGGGAGGAAAAAAAGTGAGGGAGAGAGAGCAGAGGGAGGAAGACTTCTTCTCTTCGCTGTTGCCGGAAGCAAAACACACAAAAAAAGGACCTTTAAACAAGCCGGCCTTTTGGCCCAGAGAAGAAAAAAAAGCGGGTCCACTCTGCAGAAGACTGGCTGTAAAGAGGACAGCAGAAGCCCCGGACCTCCCCTCCGTCCTATCGCTCTCTGCTGTCAGATGCACCCATGTCCTGCAGGAGGAAGTCGCGGAGACGTGCGCGTCAAAGTCCCGATGAACTTGTCCGGATTGGAAGACGCTTAGGGAGAAACAAAAAATAAAACAAAACAGAACAAAAAAAAAAAAAAAATCCCGAAACGATCTTAATATTGCGATCAAATGAATGGACGGGAGGGGTGAAGCAAAGTAAGTTTTTTTTTCTCTCTCTCTCTTATGCTTTCATGAAAGAGTCTTTGCAGCCGAGCAGCTTCTGCGTCCAAAACGCGTCCAAAAAGCAGCGCGCCCGATCGCTTTTACCGTCGTATATCTCTCTTTCGCTCTCTCTCTCACTCCCTCTGTCTCTCTTCCTGTCCCCCTCTCTCTCTCTCTCTCTCTCTCTCTCTCTCTCTCTCTCTCTCTCTCTCTCTCTCTCTCTCTCTCTCTCGATCCACACTCACTCACACGCGCAAACACACGCACAGTCGCTCACAAGCATATATAGATACACACAAACTAAGGAGGGGGGGGGGGGGCTGTGGGGTGGGGTGGGGTGGGGGGACACCCTCGCCTCCTCCTCCTCCTCCTAGAAGCTGACGAGATGAGAGAGCGCATGCAGCGCGCCTTGCGCCGGTAGCGGAATGCCGGGGCAGAGCAGCGGCACGTCGCTCGGTCTGGTCCCGGGGCTGGAGCGGCGATCTGTGCGGGGAAAGGGAAGCTGACTGATCAACCCCCCCACCTCACCCGATGCCCGCACTATCAGAACATCACACGGTGGCTGGGGATGGTTGCGTATACAGCAAAAGCCGCCGCGAACTGGGGAATTATTGGGTGAATTATTAATAAAGCGAGCGGTGCGCAGGCTGTCGCGCAAAGAGCGCAGCTACCAGGCGGAGCAGCTGGGGCTTTAGGAGCATTAGGAGCACCAGGGGCTAAATCACGGACTGCAGGAAGAGAAGGGGGGGGGGGGGGGTTATTACAGGCTGCACTGGCTCCCACACATTCCGTCAACGCACTTCACTTATCATGGTCCAACCTAGAGCAGAGATCAAGAACAAAGACAGAAAAATAAAAAAGACAGCTCAAAGTGTTGTTTTTTTTTTTTTTTTTTTGGAGAAATGTGACCAGATCAAGTAGAAGCCGTGCCTCTGCGGAGAAAAGTCCCATTTTCTATGTGATGTGAAAGAGCGCAGCGCGCCAGGTCAAAGACATTCTGATGGGTTGTTAATCAGAATCCTGATTGGGCACTGCTAAGCCGGGCTTTAAGAAGTTTTAGCTCTCTGACACAGATCTGTGCAAGAAACGTCACCAAGAGATTACACGAGTGCAGAGATCGGCTTGGAAGATTTGATTTTTTTTTTTTTTTTTTTTTTTAGGGGAAAACAAGTTCAAACACAAACACGTCAGCAGATGACGCGTAAAATACAGCGCATTAGCTGCATTTATAAATGATCACCTCTAGAAGCAGTTTGGTAAAAAAAAAAAAATTGGTATTCAAAATCATCGTTAGAGCCTAAAAAAAGTTCAAAGCTTTGCGTGAACCATAATGGTGACCCCCACAGGGCCCCATGTAAAGACAGACCCCTGGACAGAAGCAAACAAAAACAAAACAGCTGTCTTTGCGTGGGGCCCTGTCACGACCAGTGAAAGAAACTTCAGAAAACACGTTGAACGGGGCCAAACTGAGCACGCAACGCATTCTAACCTCAAAGGAAATTAATGTTAGCAGGTACATTTATAAGTTCATGTTTCAGACATAAAATAAACATTTGCGTGTTTTCTTTTTCCCGCAGATGAACGAGCCATCTGAATAGTTGTTTATTTTTTGGATGTCCCCATGCAGTGTGTGTGTGTGTGTGTGTGTGTGTGTGTGTGTGTGTGTGTGTGTGTCGTCATCCTGTCCTGTAAACCAGACGTCTGATGACATTCCTGCAACATGACAAATTATGAATAATTAAGCGGTGACCTCCTCACACATTTGGCCCCATGAATTAGTAATATGTAACTGGGTTTGTTTTGTATTTCAGCTTTATTTTTTTTTTTTTTTTTTTACCATATTTCGATTTATATGAAAAGAAAAGCTTCTGGGGTATAAGCCTGTGTGTGTGCCAGTGAGTTTTGCTTTTAACATGCATTTTTAAAAAAAAATCCCTGTTAAAAACAGCCTTTTTCGTTACCTACTTATTCAACAATACATAGTTTATGGTTACTGTTTGGGTTTGCAGGAGTGGCTTTAATTAACATGAGTCCGTTCACTGACGTACAGTCAGATTTTTGACTTGCTCATTGCTGTTGAATATATTTAAAAAGGCACATTCAATTTATAATGAACACGATCACTGAAAATGAAAATGGAAACATCCAAAACATTTTGAAAATGGGACAGATTAGAACCTATTGCTTTAGAAATGTTACTTACTCAGCCAGTTTATATGGCAAGCATTTCTCAAGATATTAAACTAAGAACGAATTGATCCAATCAATTAATCAATCAATCAATCATGCAAGCAATAAAAATGCAAAACTATATAAAAAAATAAACAAATACAATTTGAAAGTTCACAAAATAACTAAAAGTAAAATTTTGTTAAATAAATGTAATACATTTTAAATGTTAAAATAATAATAATAATATAAATATTTTGCACAAAACTACAGATCAAAATGTGGTTAAAGCAGTAAAAAAGGGACACAAAACCACAACAACCCCATTATTGATATTATTATTATTATTAATAATAATAATGATAATAATAATTATTATTATAATTAATCATCATCATGCTACTATTACTACTACTAAAACAACAACAAAAGCAAATAATAATAATAATAATAATAATAATAATAATAATAATAAAAATAATAAATACTACTACTAATAATAATAATAGTAAAAGAACATAAAAGAACATGTTAGTTAAAATTTTAATTTAACCCCATTCCACATATTTGTAAATTATTACTATTTTCTTATTTTTTTCCCCACCATCGTTTTATTAATTTTAAATCCCTGCTTCTTCTCGTTTTCCCTTTTCCTGTCTTACAGATGCTGATGACTATTAAACTCGTGGGTGCCCGCTTCGACCGGTTTGGGAAATTATCAGTTTACTGGAAAACTCCCAACCTGGGCCTCTGAAAGCCTCCCATTGATCCCTCGACACGATTTTCCTCTCGCCCTTAATTAAAGCGCGCAGCGCAGCGCCCAGAGCGCACTGAGGAGCGGCTGGACCAACTTGTAGCGCCAACATTTGCAAAAGGCCCTGACTGCAGGGTTTCAGTGAAATCGATCACAAAGGAAACATCACTGAGGTGAGAAAAGTGGTGTTTATAAAACGATAAAGTTGAATTGTTTTTATTAGTTTTTTTTCTTTCTGCATAATATAAAACAAATATACAATACATAAATAAAAACACAACTTTATAGCGGCAAACAGCAAACTAATTTTTAAAATGTTTCAAAAATACAAGAAGGTTTCACATTTAACCTCTTTTATTGATATCTATTGTGCAAAAATAAAACCTGGAACCTGCGCTAAAAGAAATTTCGGAATGAGTCATTTAGAGATCATTCTTAGAAGGAGCTTCAAAGGGAGGCCTTCACATCCAAAACCAAGAGTGCAGAAACCAAAATGGTTCAGTCCACCCTACAAGCGCCACAGCGGCCTTTAATAATAATAATAATAAATACAATTCAGAAAGTTATTATTCGGAACAACTGATAAATTTTATTTCTGCATTCAAGCGGATTAAATAATAATAATTTCCTTCTGAGTCACCATATGTTTGGACGAGTTGACCTGGATCCTACATCTCCGTTGCTTTTGTTGCAGAGCAAGCAGAAGGAGCGAAGTTTGCTGGGCGGAGGTGGGGGGTGAGAGGGGGGGGGGGGCATCAGCAACTAACCACGGTGTGAGTTTAATATGGATAAGGAAAAATATATCTATGTCATTAAAGTTGAAGTAGTTTTTAAAAAGAAAGAGCGCGCACGGAGAGACTTAGGCATGCATTTTTATTTTCTTGGAAGAACACACACACACACACACTAAAAAAACACACACCATTGATGCTGGCTAGATCCAAAAGTCACTAAACAAACTGCGGGGCATCCGTTGGCAGGCAGCGGCGTCCTAATCACGCAACTTGTAAGCGTCAATTAGGCTGAGCTTTGGGGGTTAATGAAAGCCCTGAGCCCTGCGCCTGGATGTAGCCGCAGCCCCCTTTAAACCGCGCACCACAATGCCTCTGGTAGCACGCTGCTTTAAGAGCCAGCATTATGTGGGCAATAAGCCCCCCCCCCCTCCCCCCCCCACCAAACAGAAAAACCTCAGAGTGAGGAGAGAGGCGCTTGGGCAACACAGGAGCACTTTCTTCCTGATGCCAGCGTGCTGGTCTGTAAAGCTAGAAATAATTACATGCTGCACTCCAAGAAAACAACTTCTAGATCCCACGCAAGAACACAACCGCGAGGCTTGATGAGACCGATTATTTCTAATTAATTAAACCCAGAACAGGTCAGAAAATGGCACCAAAGTCCCAATCAGATGAGCGTATTAATTTAACATATTTAGAAACTAATTTTAATTGAATTAATTCAACAGAGTGCTCAGTAAAGAGCAGGGCATGGAATGTTGTCGTGGTAGCGAATATAAAAGAAACCAAAATAAAAAATATATATAACTTAAAATGAAAATGTGACACAAAGCTAAACTACCGCAATAATAGCCTATAAAATATGAGAAAAAGCCATCATTTGATTATCAAATTAGATTTAAATACACGTATGGACTGATATGAGGAGTCAACAGGTTGTAAGCTGGTTGTAAATGCACATAAATAACAGGGCGTCGATAAAATAATGGTTGAGAAAAAGAATTAAAAAACAGATTTTTGTGAGTGTATAAGAAGAAGCATATTTTTTAAATTTGACGCTTTTCCTTTACTTTAATTTTTTTTAAAGGGAGACACAACAAAACTTAAATGTCAAAATTATAAATAAAGTTTTGCATTTTATTTTTTATTCATTTACCAGGACAGAGACAATTCACCCGTCACATGCCAGAGTTACCCAAAGGCCAGTTTTCATCTCTGGTCCTGTTTGCCAGTTGTGCAGTGGCACCCTAAAGGAAACATAACACACTAAAAACAATGACTTAAAAAAAGAGTCTTTGTTAGTATTTTAACAATGTAAAGCCAAAAAATAAAAAAATAAAAATTAATAAAATGAGCAGAATTTTTAATCTTTGTTGCATTATCACTTTACAAAAATGAAGAAAAAAAAAAGATTGGCAACTGAAAATCTGTTAAATGCATAAAAATAGCTTATAACAATTTCTTGTGTTTTTTTTTTCTGTAAGACTGCACAGCTGTAGGGAAATTAAAACGTGCAAAATCCAACTAAAGGCCTCTGCGATGCAGAGAGAAGCAGACAGAAAATCAGATTTTCAGTCACATGAAAAAGTCCATATCATCCATCAGACACCGTCATCCCAACATCATTTTTTTTTTTTTCTCAGCAATCTTCATTCCACAGTGAAACAGAGAGCACCGGGGATTCTGCATGTGTCTGCGAAAAGTGCAACACAGGCACTAGAAAGCAAAGAAGAAGAAGCAGAAGAAGAAAAAGAACAAGGCTCTTTTTGTGCGAGGTGGCTGAGGTTTTTATCCCTGCGTAGCAGAGTGTTGTCTAGCATTACAAATCTCAGCCCCTTTGCAGCCTGGACGGACACGGACATGGGAGGGCCCTCGCTCTGTCTGCGTCCCTTTCTGCTCCGCCGTGCACATCAGACCCAGAAGCTGAGGAGACGGGTGGACGGGCTGTTGAAGGAAAAATAAAATAAAAGGAAATGAGGGAAGAATGGAGGGCTGAGGAAATAAAGGAAATGTATGCGGCTGGCGTAAGGAAGGAAGCAAGGAGGGAAGGAAGGAAGGCAGTAGTTAGTTTCAAGTAGTTGCATAGGAACAAAAAGACAGTTTGTCTGTGTGAGCCGGCGTGAGCAAAAGACGGAGAAAAAGAGCGGCTACCAGGCGGCCACTGGAGGCGTGAGGAATGCCCGGCCCTGGCACAGGAGAGCAGGGGTGGAGGTTGGAGTGTGTTCACAGTTCTGCTGCCAAGCTGAGTACATTCCCACTACAGAGTCATGGAGACCCTTTAACCTACACATTTCTGGAGCTGCACTTTTCTGCAGGAGAGGCTCCAGCAGCGCACCTCACAGGGGCTTATTCTGTAAAAAAAACCTGAAGACCAAGGTAGAGGATATACCAATCAGAGTTAGTTTTTGTTTTGTTTTTTGGGCTGATACCAGTTTTTGTTTTTCTTTGAGGTCTGACCTTCCAGTTCTGCTCCTTTTTTTTTTTAAGATGCATAAAAGAAGAAATAAATTGCTAGGTTCTTGGATAGAGGTTGTGGGACTCACAAAGAAAAAAATATGACAAGTTCTTTACGTTCATCTATCAAAGCAAAGGCCTCCAACTTTTCACTGATTTTTATCAAATATAAAAAGTGCATCAGAGTACATGCTATTGATCAATGGCCCTATAATACAAATATGATGGGACTACAGGTCTGGAATAAGAGTTCTCTTAGTTCTTCAAACAACGCTGAAATTCTCAGTGAGGACTAAAAGACACACATCAACAAAAGATTTTCTCTGTCTCTTTAACCTTTTGTACCAAACCTGGAGGATGTAATGAAAAAGAGTCAGGGGATAAACCTTCCGTATTATTCATGCTGCCAACATCTGATTCACATATGATAAACTTGAGTTAAACAACCAAGACTTTGTGGTCTCACAGTATGATAAAAAAAAACAAGAATAAAATGGTGCAGTTGTTTTTTTGTTTTTAAAAAAAAGAAAAGGAATACGGTATTTTTCGGAACATAAGATGCACCGGAATATAAGGTGCATTGACTATTCTTCCCAAGTGTGTAACATCACTCCACCCCTCCGCCTGCACAGTGAATTTCTCCATTGTGAGATCAATGATGTTCAATTATTATACCACCTGAGAGGGAGAACTATCTGTCTCTGCCGGGAGGACAGAGTAGTTGGACTACATTGCCCTGTTTCTAACATAAGGCCAAAATAAACTTATCTTTTACATTGAATTAACTTACTTGGTTTATTGTTACTAGCGTGTACTCCGGGCACAACCTACCAACAATGCACTTCTAGTTTAGACATTACAGTCAGGCAGTCTTGTAGACTCCTCAGGGGTCCTGTTACAGGCGATCAGGTTCTGACACAATGTACCTTAATATCCATTGAGCGGTGTGGCTTCATTGCTGACCAAAGTCGTACTTACGCATTTTGACAGATTTTCGAGCACATTTTACCTCATAAAATCAGTCAGTATGCACAGCAGAAACCAAATATAAGGACACACCTGATTATAATGCGCTCCATCAATTTTTGAGAAGATTTAAGGATTTTAAGTTTGCCTTATAGTCCGAAAAATACGGTAATTATCCCTCCAGTTGTTGAAATAATGTATCACATTAGCAAATACTGTTATAACAATCCCATTTAAACACACATATATTATAACTTTGAATTCAGTATGCAGTAAACCAGAGTAAACCCATTAAATTCAACAGGCATTTTAACATGTTGTGTCTTTTAGTCATTCCACTCTATGTAAAGTAGAAGAGCAAATCCCTCCCTAGTCTTTTCTACTAATAGCCTAATTTGATGATATGAGGTGGGTATTTGGTCCTGCTGTCTGCTCAGGTAACCAGCAGTCAGCTGTCAGCTCCAGACATGCTGCTCATAGCTTGCAATGTGCAGCTTTAGGGGTTGGTGACCCTCTGCTTTCCACACCAGGGCTGTCTTTTGTTTTCTCTACTGGAAATATTTGCAATCAGCTGAATTTATCTCTCTAGTGAGGACATTAAAATGAATATAGGGCTCCATATTATGTAATTACTTTTCAAAAGGATTGGAGTACATTAGAAGGATCAGAGATTTGGGTATAAATAGTCGAAGCAAATGAACAAATTTCCCATCTAGGTAGTAAACGTAAGAAAAACCTGCTGGGTTATTTGTTTAACCGTGATGCTGGATTAATACAGTTGGGACAGAAGGTGGATAGTTTTTAGCAAACATTGGTGAAAACAGGGTGACTGAAGTTTAATAGATTAGAGAAGACATGAGAAACGGCCTCATAGTTCTTATCAACTCTACAACGACCCGCATGGACCTCTTCCACCAGATAAAATCAGAAAGATGGTAAAATGATGCGTAATGTGGGTTGAGTTAATGACTTTAATTCATACAAGAGATTCATCTCACACAGTTACAAAAACCCTTGTCATTTACCAGCAAAGAAGCTAGCGCAACCAGCACTAGCTGTGTTGACTAGCTGTTAGCTAGCTAGCATTAATACGCGGACCGAAGTACGGTCGACAATATAGACAGGCTAAAAAGCTATTTCAATTTATTCTTTGAACACTTCTTGCAATGTTGTCTTTTTGTTGTTATTTGTTTCAGTTGCGTTAACTTAATAGTTATTTTTATTTGGAGTTTTAGCTAAAGGGGAGACTGAGATGGATAACATGATACAATATGAACCAGTTTATTCACTGCTGTACATTGAATATTCATTTTCAATGTGGAACTAAGGTAAAAATAAACTATTTTAACCCAGAAATCACTCATTCGAGAAATCATGATTATGAATTCTTATTTTCACTTCACTTTATTGTTGCCTTGATCTTAGACAAAAAGCATTTTAACGCATTTTGTGGGGATGGGATTTTGAGCATGTGACAGTCTTGAGGAAAAACACCATAATATAACACCAACCTTTACAATAAAAGCATAATGTAAATCATTGTTTTATTTATTATACCTCCCTGCTGCTCCAAAAATCTGAATATCGCTATGAAAAAGCTATCTATAAAAGTTATCTGTTGTTATTTAAATGGTTCTGGACAGAATAAGTAAATTAGAAGCAGATTTTGACCACTTATTGCACAGAATGTCACACATTTTTTGCCATTTTGCTTCATATAAAGTAACACTATAACAAGCTGATACTAGAAGATGAATTAGTTACTACTAATTAGTGTTTGCTTTGCTAGGATCTGTAGTGGACCGCTTAACAAACACGATGCACATGGCTCGCCAGCTGTAGTTTCAAAACAGTGTTCCTCTAATTAGAGCAACCTGCAGTCTTCCTTCAGATGGACTTTAAGTGTATAATATTTTTTTTTTTGTGTGTGACTGGAAATATTTTTCTACATCCTAATTTGTCTCTCTTTTAGGCAAGGGTAATAGTAGTTGGCTTTCTCAAGCTTTCTGCTTAGAAGTGAGCAGCAAAATGTGGAGAAGGAGCAGGGCTGTGTTGCTTTGTTTTCCATACTGCCAGGGACTCCAGTCACTCTGGCACTTTCTCTTTAATAGAACTTTAAACAATGCAGACAATATGATATAAGAGTTTAACGTTTCTGGAAATGCCGCCTTTTAAAACCCTGATACTGTCAATCAACTAATGACTGATGCTCAGTAAGCTGGATCCAACCCATAACCCAACCTTCTTGTGTTGACTCAGGAATGCAGTGGCCAATATTAGACACGGTATTGAGTGGTAACATTTTTAAATCGGGTTGTTATTAAAGTGCAACAGAGACTTATGGAAAGAAAGAAAGAACAACAGTGCTGGTTATTAACTTGTCCAGATAAATCAATAAAAACTAATCTGAAAAACCCTAACAATGCTAATCAGACTAATGCAGGCCTACTTAATAATTTGTTGCAGCAGAACCAAGACATAACAAACACTTTTTTTTAACCCTGGTAGAAACATGTGGAAATCTCCTGAGAGCAGTTTTACGGGGCTCCCCCGAGATGGAAAGGGTTAAACCGGATCCTTTGCATCCATACTACTGTAACAGAGTCCATCCTTTTATGACCTTTTATCACATTGTTACTCAATTTCAGGATTGTTTTCCCTCAGCTATTAAATTATTACAGCTGGAAAAAGAAAGAATCATATTGAGGCACAATTATCATGGACTCCAAGAGCATTTTTTTATTGTTCTTACCATAGTAGTTTATTACCATGTGACTTCTTGCAGTATAATACAGCCGTTGATTTGTTTGTCTGACTGCACGCACTTTGCAGCGAGAGTCTGGCAGATGAACACTGCGGCCCGGAATAAACTGTGAAGCCCCAGGAGGACGTGACATTAGGCCGACGTGAGAGACGTTTGGCTTTCTAGACACGGGCCTCACCTTTCCAGGAATTTTATGAGGCCAGTGCTGCGTGCGTGCGTGCGTATGTGTGTGTGTATGTGTGTGTGTATGTGTGTGTGTGTGTGTGTTAGACTGGGCCCGGGGTTTATCGTTTTCCTACACTGGGCTCAGCTCACATATCATACAGCGCACACTCTCACAGTTACATAGATAAAGGCAAGTTAGGAATCCCAAAATTTGTATCGCCAAAAAATTAGCTTTTTATTCTAGAATGGTGGGGGTTATGGTCATTTTTATTACGTTTTTTTTACCTGATAAGTAGCTTTTAAGAGTCCTATTTTGAGTTAAAAATAATTTCTATGAGAAAAATGATTGATACTATTAGAGCGCATGCAATTCTGTGGAGAATGTTTATCATTTTTGTACATTTCTGTGAATTCTGACTCCTTCATAATCAAACCCCCGCTGGTCGCAGGCCTGGGCCCCATCCTCAGTGCGCGGCGTACTGCGAGTGTGTCACTGCGTGCGCTCCTATCTGATGCTCCCCTTTGTGTCGTAAACAGTCAGCAAACGTGACCTCAGCTGAAGGCTGCGTCTCCTCGCCAGCCCGGGCGCCGCCGCGGCCTCGGCGCCGCCGCCGGATTTGTTCTGGGCTGGGCAGGTCAGCGGCGGGCGGAGTGTGAAACTTAGTTTTTCTGTCTGAGTGAAGAGGGAGGAGGAGGACGGTGAATGAAGGTTGTGTGTGTGTGTGTGTGTGGGTGTGTGTGGGTGTGTGTGTGCTCCCCCAGGAAAAAGAGAGGACTCCTAATCTGTTTTCCTGGCTCTTCTTTAAAGGGAGAGCAAGACACACCAGAGGCTCCCTCTGATCTGCTGCCCCATCCATCCCTTCACTTTCTCCCCGCCGTCTCTCCTTTTCCTCGCCTCCATCATCTGTCTCTCGTTCCCTCTGCTTTTAGCCCTCGTTTTTTTTTTCGCGGCCCCCCGTCCCTATGCTCCCTCATCTGTTGTGTTGGCCCGCTCCGGTCTTTGTATGGCAACAGCCCTCATCTCCAGATACTCGCCTAAGAACTCTGATTCCACTTAATCGCTCTGTTTTTTATTAGTTTCCCCCCTCGCCCGGGTATTTTGTGTTCTGTATTGCGTTTATCTATTATGCTGTTTCAGATTTATTGCTTTAGGAGGCAGACTGTGTGGCACATCTCCCCACCAACGCGCTACACGGCGCTGTGATCTCCCTACGTCTGCCCCTCTTTATGCCTGTTTGCTTTCATCGCCTCAAAATTAAATGAGCAAATACACGACCAGAGCGCTGCCACACTCTGCTCACAACTCCTCGTGTTCGTCGCCCAGTGCTTCTTTTATTACTTTACTTTTATTATTCGGTGTCTCAAGGCCTTCGGCGGCGTTTATTTAGCTTGCCTGTGTGCGCTGATGGGGGGGGGTGCGGGGAGTGAGTGGCATCAGTTTCCTGGTTCCGCTCTTAGATCCATCTGTCCTGGCACAGTTTGGGCTGTGTTGCTTTACTTTTCAAATATCAATATAAAAAGAAAATCACAGGTATGTGAGCACAGATGTCTGCCTTTGAGTGAGTGTTTTTTTTTTTTTTTGCACAATATTTAAAGTGGCTTAGTCGTGACTGTGGCACATTTAAGCCCCGCTCTGTTCCAGAAAGATGAAAATATACTGTTTAGTCTTCCTGTTTTTTAATGGAGGAGGCTGGATTTTCAGCCAGCGAATGAGGAAAAACTCCAAGGTCATTTTGCTGCTACAGATTTGCGCTGGACTCCAAGCTTTTAATTCCTACATAAATTAGAGAGCATGGCACGCACGCTGAAAATATTTTGCCCCGAAAATGGCGGCATCGCCATCCTGGCCCTCCATTTTGTTCCATCGCCGAATCTGAGTCTGGATCCCGCACCTGACTTTTTGGACCGGTGCTTGCAATTTTGGGGGGGGTGGGGGTGGGGGGAGAGAACCCCTCTCTCTCTCTTTTTTCTCCCTCTCTCGATGTCCCGCTGTTACTATGCGGCCTGCTCCTGGCTACTGGACGACATGAATACCGTCAACCCATGTGAACCAATGGAAAGTGGGGCCCAGTGACCGCCAGTCCCTCCTTAATCAACTCTGGTTCCAGGGGCTTCCTGAGACCGGGCAGGAGGGGGGGGGGGGGCATAAGGGGAGGACTTGGGAACCGGCCATCAAATCGGCCAAATCCAGAACCAAATGAGGAAAGAGACTTGCAGAAACGGCCAGACAAACAGAGACAGAAACAGAAACACCAGCGGAGCCAAAATGCAAAAAAAAAAAAAGGGAGACCATTATGCACAGCAGAATAAGCAAAAGCAAGAAATCTAGTGGCAACGTAAAACAAAAAAAAAAAGCAAACAACAACACTGCCTTCTTTTCGGGGTGCATGAAAATTATTATTCATGACCTCATCCCACCCTTTCAAATTCGCCACCCTCCCTCTCCAATGCTCCCTCCCTCCTCCTCCTCCTCCTCCTCCTCACTTCCTCTCCCTTCCATTGGGTGGCAACACTTGGTAGGGCACATGGTGAGACAGCTGTTGCAGGCCAACATGGGCATCTGTGGTGCTACAGTGGATGGGGATGGAAGTGTGGGGGTTTGCTTGGGGTGGGGGCTTGGAGGGTGCACACAGCATCAAGGCACAAACCATGTCTCTGCATGAAGAGCGTACGAGAGCGAGAGAAAGATGCCAAGCCGTGGAGGAAAAAAAAAAAAATTGCCCCTGTGTTCAAAACCACCACAGATCTGACACTGATGGAAGAAAACACGAACGGGCTGCACCAACATGAAAGTTTGGGCCTTCGGCACCCAGATCTGACGGCGGGGGCGTGGCGCTGGTCGCCGGCGTCGAGGATTACACAGGTTCTAAAAACGTTGCAGCGTCACGGCCGCTGAGAGCGTACCTCGTTCTTTTCCTACTGTTTCAGACCGAATGAAGAATTTCACTGATATCTAGTTGTTGTTTTTTTTTTTTGAGGGGATGTGCTGCTAATTGCCAAGAAATTGGAGCAGCACAGTTTCATAACAGCAAACCTCTGTCCTGAATAACTGGAGCATATTTCTAATCATGGTGTTTGAAGGCCTTTTAAAAATATGCCAGAGAAAGCGGCTGAACGACCCGAGATGTCTCGCTCCGTGTTAGATAGATCAAAGTAACGTTCCTCTCACGCCTGTTTCTGTGCACTGCCAGGCTGCTGCTGCTACATCTTTTCAGTAAGTTACAAGAGCAATCTGGCTGTTTCCAGTTACAAAAAAAAAGACACAGACAGCAATAGCATGGAAACTAAAGGAGTTCCACCCACCACTCTTATTAAAGTCGTATTGTTTAAAAACTACAGTAAACTAGTGGTAGCCCCACTAATTAACCGGATATCAGAGTCGGAACCAGAATCGGCTTTATTTTCCAGGTATAGGAGGAATTTGACTCTGGCTTGTACAACGCTCACTTATTTATACTTATACTTATAAAACAATTCTTGCTTGCTTTACTTGTAGGACTGGAAAGAGGTGTAATACTTTGAGCAATGAGGATGTGAACAATGGAAGAAAATGTTCCTGCATAAATAAAGATAAAATAAAGGCTGCAACATTTACTGTTTTTTCATTATAAATTTTTGCTTCAGTAATATATTAGAAACAAAATTGCAGTAGAAAAAAAGCTATAGATAACAGCATTATAGGTAACTGTAGCAATCAAAGTGTTATCAGCAAAATGAATAAATGTTGCTTCTCTGATTTAAAAAAGAATAAGCATTTAGATCACGTAATGTATAATTGTTTTAAACACCATGAAACGGTGATATTTCTATCCAATGTTATCTATATGAGAATCTCATACTCCCCCAAGCCTGCGTATGAAACCCCCCCCCCCCCCGGTCCTTTCCTCTGGGAGTACTTCTCCCCGTCGATCTGAAATAAGCAGAAACTTTTTTGGAGGGAATGAGTTTTTTGGGGGGGTTTATTACTACATGCCAGGTGCCTTCCCTTCCTTTTCCCACACACACACACACACACACACACACACACACACACACACACACGTCCACCTCTCTCCTGTCCACCCTTCTCCCCCGCTTCTCACAGCACCTACACAGCACACCCCCCTTTGCCATTTCTCTCTCCCCCACAGCGCCAGCGCAGCCCCACCTCATGGTGCCAAAGTGGGCAGCCTCTGCCTTGGCGTTGCCTGGGCCTTCTGGTGCCCCAGATAGCTAAGTGAGAGAGTGTGTGTGTGTGTGTGTGTGTGTGTGTGTGTGTGTGCCGTGAGTGTGTATTTGGGTGAGAGTACTGGCCCGGCTCTTTGCGGACACAGCCAGCCCTTTAAACTGTGTCAAGGCTCCAGATGCTGGGAGAGACTGGGATTAACACAGGCGTTTGTATGCAGACGCGTACGCACAGATGCGCACTGTTCTCCGGGCCCCCAAGTATTGCATCATTCCCGTCTCACACGTTTAGCTGAAAAACCGGGGGGTATTTCTAATGCGCAAATAAAAACAGAGACACGCTTATTAGATATTCTGTGGCCGATTTCTGTTCTCTGGTATTCGGGAAACTTGGACATGCCTGCGTTCGTTTTAGCTAACGCCGACCTACGATAAACGGTGTGGAAAAGATTCTCTCAAGCCTTCCTGCTGTGCCCTTATTGTTCGTGTCAGGTCAGGTGTGAAGGTAAGTGTTGCAAAACAAGATTTTCCAAATATCTCAAGACAAAGACAAATATTTAAAAGGTTCCTTAGCATCTAATGCTAGTAGTTAGTACAGTTAGCATCACTAAAATAGCATTCTCTGTGCGATTTTTTTTTTGGAGAACGCTGACCCTCGTCTTAAGCCTAAAGTTTCCAAAAACGCTGCCAACATGTCCAAATGCATCATATTTAATAAAAGACAGAGGTCGAAAGCTCAAAAGGTTACAAAGAAGCTATTTGGTTCTGCGCTTTTCAGCCTTTGTGTTTTCTGCTGAATGTCTTGCTTTCTCTTTCTGTCTCACCGCCTGAATGAACAGACATATCCTGATGTGTCGGTTCCTCGCTGAAAAGCTTCTTACGCAGCCACGGGTTCCTCTGACATCCGTCGTAAACACCTCAATGAAGGGGGAAAACAGTTCACTCTGGGTCCTCTTCTCTCTGCAGCAGTTTTCACACTAAAAAGAGTTGTCATCACAGTCTGTTTGTGGTAATTGTTTAGATTTTCAAGCGCTACGGTATGTTTAAAATCTATGACCGGCTAGGTAAGCTGAAAACAGACATATTCATCAGTGTATTCATTTCATTTCTGATGGGTATCTAAAACTTTGAACTCTGACAGTAATATAAAGCAGGAACACGGGGAAGTATATGGGTAACAACGTCCAAAGGTGGAACAGAACCCGTCGCAAAACCTAGAAACCTCGGATGTGCATTGAGATGATATGGCAGATGCCAACGCGGCACCTCAGAGAGCACATTTTGGACCAGGCGAACACAGGAATTGGACCTTGGAGACCCGACACACACCCCTCAGTGTCTCTGCACCGGCCCTTTAGCGGCATGCCACTTCCCCCGCGGGCATAAATGCACACATGCATACACAAACATGCAAAGGCAGACACAAATACCAAACAAAGTGTCCACCTACTATTTGTTTATTGGCATGCCATTGCCCTCAGGGTATGCAGATTTATGTATAGACACACACACACACACAACAGAATTCACATTTCACCAGAGATTCAAACGTTAGCTGAGTGCAACTAATCGGGCTGAAGTAACGGGCTCGAACCGCGGTGAATTCAGTCTCCCTGCAAAACCAGCAACGGCTACGAACTACTAATTACACGTATGCAAGCCTTGGACACGCCTGGGTCCAAGTGCGCAGAAAAGGGCGTGAATAAACGAGTGAAAAGTTTCTCTCCCGAAGTTCAGCGTCTCTCTGCTTCTTGCCGAGCAGCAGTCGCGGTGCCAGTTATGGAGTGTTTGCCGTAGCGGGGATCTGCCTTGGCACGGTGCCCTAATTTGGGAGAATTAAAAGGCACTAGACAGGCCCCTTTGTGGTACCGTGCGCCCGCTTTAATCTCCCCACGCCTCAGCGGGCACCCACAGCACCAGGAGTTGGCTCCACGCCCACATGACCCGAGGCAATATGGAAATTGCCACCGAAAAAAAAAAAAACCCTAACTGAGCGCCGAACCCATGCCCCGGTGCACAGTGCACACAGCTCACAGAGACATGCGCAGAGCGAAGCTATCCCTCACACACAGACGCGGTGCAGGGGGGTGAACTCCCGGCCCACAATGGTGCTTTGTACAGTACGCTCCCTCGCACATACTTACACATATGATTAAAAGCATGAAAAGTGACTGCAGGGCTGCATGTTTGTATAAAGCTGCAGCACTAAGATACACACAAATACAGTTTTTCTTGTTTTTTTTCCCCTCCACACACACACACACACACACACACACATCCCAACTTGTTTCTGTTGATTGTTGTGAGGTCATTCATCAGGACTAATGAAACTGGCAGACCCAGACTGGGCTGCACCGGGCACCGACTCTGGCACTGCAGCCCAACTCAAGGAGAAAGGGGACTGATTTAATTACCCGCTGAGGGCAAACGTACACATATGCACGGCGAAACTGAAGCGCAAGAACGTAGCTTTTCCGGTTTTCTGAGACCCAGTCATGTTAAAATGAGATCACACACAAGTATACACGTTTGAAGAAAAAAAAAAAAAAAGATTTGCTGCAATAACTTGACCTCATAAATCCAGCTGTCCTGTGAGGGCCTCAGAGGTTTGTTGGAGAACATTAGTGAACAAACGGCACCGTGGGACACAGGTCATGGGGAAAGTTGTGTGCAGAATTAAAAAAGACATATCATCCAAAATCCCCTTTTTCAGCTATTCAATGCATGTTTTCGTGTACGTGGACTCTTTAGGAGTGCAAAAATGTTATTTAGTCTCTCCAGGTGCTGCATTGATATTGTTTAAAAAATGTTTCGGTCATATATTTCAGTTTTCTTTGTTCTTTGTGCTGCTGCTTTGTTCTTGTTCCATTTTCTCTAACCTTTACGTCACAACATCTGCTGCAGAGTTGCTAAAAAGGTCCAACTACCAACTTTGCTGCCATTTTGTAACCTGAATTCAATGATATGGAGCTACAAGTGCATAAGTGAAAATGTTCGGCTACTGGGTGTATTAACGCTCACAATTACATTACATCATCACACCATCCCCCAGCATACTACAAAAATGGCCGAACGGGGTGGGGTGGAACGCTCCGCGACCTCGAGGGTGACGTGCCTCGTTTACATTTAAAGAGACCTCACCAAAACGAGTTGCTCCGCTGAACAGGGCCAAAAGAGACGCTGTGGGGCAACAGTAACGAGGAATTCAGGCCAAAGCATTGCAGTTTCACTTTAGATAGACCACAACTGAATGATTTCAATGTGAAAAGGAAGGCATTATAAAGCATGATATGTCCCCTTTAAGGCAAAATTAGGTTATAAAGAAATAAGCCTAGCTTTGAACAAACAACAAGACATGGCCATCCACTTGAACTGACTAGGAGAACACTGATCCGGGAAGCAGCAAGAGACCCATGGTAACTCTGGAGGAGCTGCAGAGAGCCAGGCTCAGGTGAGTTTTTTAATGAGAGAATGGCAGGAAGAACGCCACTTTTGACAGAAAACCATTAGAAATACAGTGACAAAAAGGCATGGCAGAAATGGGAAAAATGTGCTCAGATCAGAACTAAATGAAACTTTTTGCTATTTGTTTATATATATATATATATATATATATATATATATATATATATATATATATATATATATATATATATATGCGTGAAACTAACCCTGTACATCATATTGAACTCACCATTCCCATGGTGAACATGGCATTGGCAGCCTCATGCTGTGGGGATCAGTAGAGTCAGGGGAGCTGGTCAAAGCCAATAGGAAGATGGAAAAAAAATCTGTTAGAGGTTGTAAAAGACTTGGGATTGATATGGAAGTCCTCCATCCAGCAGGAACATCACCCTGGACTAAGAAAGACAAGCTCATATTCATGTGTTAGAATGGCCGTCAGAGTCCAGATCTAAACCCAGTATAAAATCTGTGACAAAATGAAGCAGTCAAGAACCTCAATTTGTCGTTTACAGAAACTCCCTATCAAATCTAAATGAGAATTCGCTTTTGCTCAGTTTTTGTGAAAACTGAGCAAAAGATGCAAAGCTAGAGGAACATACCTCAAACACTTTTAGCCCTTAAAAGAGCGACCCAGGGTTCTTCAGCGGGCTGAATACAAAGGTACACTACACTTTTTTGGATGCTGCAAAAAATAATTATTATTCGCTTCACAAGTTTTAACTATTTTTTGTCGGTGTAACCCATGAAATCCCACTTAAACAAATCTAACATCGCAGCACTGATGCATTATCCTGGCAGGGGTTGGAGAGCCACCACTGCATGGCAAACCAGCTTGCAGGCCGAAACGTGATTTATAAACTCCTCGTCTGTGGCAAACTCTGCCGAGACACACCGTAGCACGCAGCAACCAAGCAGCCGAAGGTGGGCTCAGCGTCTTTGCAGCTAAATTCAATGAAGGCGCCATTAGTGAGGCCACTCACCCGCCTCGCTGCAGGTTCACAGCGTTCCCTCTCCCTAAAACAAAGGGCCACTTTGGCCCTGGAACAGGATGCACTCCCCATCCCTCTCTCTTTCTCTCTCTCTCTCTCTCTCTCTCTCTCTGTCTGCGTTTTTCTCCAGTTTCCCCTTTTTCCCCCGCTCGGTCTCACTCTCTGTCCATTTGTCTCCCCACTGGGTTCACTTAATAAGCTTCAAAGGTTTCTGGGCAACAAGGTTTTCAGAAAAGAAAAAGAAAAAGTTACCATGGCATTTATTTGGCTCACGACATCCTCCCTCTTGCTGAGTATATGGCGTTGCCATGACAGCAGTTGGCACATTGTAAAGCATACAACTGTGTATATGCGAGTGTGTGTGTGTGTGAGTGTGTGTGTGTGCACGTGTTTTCTGCGTTCTTGATGGACATCATAAGGCCAACCTCGGCTAAATGCTCAGACACTGGTGGAAAAGTGAGCAGCAACCGCACTAACAGACTTCAGCCCTGCTCTGCCAGCTCACCACTACAGACCCCACAATATGCAAAAAAAAAAAAACGTGCACTCAAACTAATATTAATATCAACTGGGATATTCATTAAAAATAAAAAAAGCCATACTTGGATGTGTGTATTGAATCTCACGGTCTCAGAGCTGAGCGTAAACTAAAAAACGTAACATGTGTTTGGCTTTGACATATTATTAATAAACTCAGCGACAGAAGATCTGGCTAAGAGTAACAGCAGAAACGCATCTTTCTGCGAGTGCATTCTGTGTTTGTTTTGGTTAAACTTACCCGTGAGAGTCTCGGATCCAAGTGCAAACTTTGGAGTTGGCTCGGGGGCTTCCGCGGATGGTTAATGTTTTTCGTGCTGGCACCTCTCTTTGTTTCTGCTCGCGTTTTTTCGTCGCCGGGACTCAGATTCCTTTTGTTAGCGCATTTATCCCGCGCACTTGGGTTAGCCGTGAGCGCACAAGTGACTTGTCGTTCCCGATTTGCACAGTTAAGGGAGCTGACATGAGATGAGTGGGAAGGTCAAAGCCCCGGCAACAATACTGAGTGCACCGGCTAGTGTTCTGCCTCTAATTCTGTTTTCTGACCTTTTCGTGCTTTGGCGCCACTTTAGAAAAAGGCCTGAGCGACCCCAGCTGACCTCTGAGGGCTGCTAATTGGGCTGATCATACAGCGAAGCCCAAAACTATTCATACCCCCGGCATGTTTAGTTTGGAATGAATTTTCATTTAAAACCTTTATACGTTTGCTATCTATTTTGGAAAAAGGGTTTGTTTTTATTAACACGGTGTTAAAGAAATGGCTTATCAAATATGAATGTAACGTCACGCCAGTCAATCTCTTCTAATGCTTCAAACGATTTTGATCGTTTGTCTTTGGTGACTCACCATCAGCCGAAGGTTCAGCTCCCTCCACGGGTTCTCCATCGGGTTCAGGTCGAATTAAAAGTTTGCTTCAAACCTTAATCTGCCAGGGGTGTGCATAATATCTGCAACGTCAAACATTTAGATCAAGAAGGAGATGCATAATAAACCTGGAGCGTTGTTCACCATGCCCCTGTTTATCATGTTCAGCTGATCACCTGTCACATAAAAAGTTAGTTTTTAACAAAGTGAGAGCCCGGATTGGCTTAATTTGCCTTTTTTTTTTTTTTTTTTGTTGCCCACAGATCCGTGTGATCCTCTGATATCTTGTCCCTCTAGTGGCCTCTAGTGGTTTGTGTGTGATGTTGCTGCTGTTAAATTTCATCCAAACCCTCCGTTGTGGTTGATCGTTGTCATTCATACACAATCTTCCTCCCCCTCATTGTGTCCAAGCATTGTTGCAGAACTAAATCGCATGTGCGATAAATTACTGTTTGAACTTTATTTTTTTAAATGGTGCACATGATGAATCAAACCTTCTGTTAAAATAAAATAATAAAAAAAAACAGGCGTCTTAATGGTAACCAGATCACTTAAAAAGGATTTATTTTATACAAAATGATTTGTTTTTGAAAGCATTTTAGAACATCACAGGTTCTCCATCTTTTACTGCAGTAACTAATTATGTCCCTTTTTATTCTGCAAAACGGCAGAATAGGGCATAAAGGCAAAAACCTGTCTTGTTTTTAAAAATAGTTTGGGTTCTGTTTGTTAGCACTTCATTTTCATATTACCGCTCTGGAAGCGCTGGTCTGTGCCATTACAAATAAGTGTTGTTTTCTCAACAGGGTTTTGGACATTGGCGATGCCACGGCAACAGGAAAATAGTACATTCACATAAATACGTAGAAAACTGCATGAAGATTATTGAGAGAAAAACAATTCTCGTTAGGCTCAATAAAACATGAAATAAAGAAAAAAAGGATTTAAGCGACATCACACACAGCGCTGGTAAAGGACCTCCGTCAGGTCAGTCATCGATCTGTGAGACACAAATCCTTCTTTCCCTCTAAATTTGACCTGCAAAAATAAACTTTGTTACCTCTTGTCCTCCTATCAACTTTTCTTTCTTGGTTTCAGTAAAGAAGAAAGAAATGATCTAAAAAGAGGTTATTTGAAACCAGAAACAAGCTTCATGGACTAGCAAACAGCAAGGGCTAATAAAAAAATCACTAAACATCTACCATTTTAATACATAAATAAAAGAAAACAGGATTTTGATATCTAAAATATAAGTAAAACAGTTGATAATCTTGTATTTTTTTGGGACCAGTGCTCCACATGGATTACACTGTGAAACAACAATTGAGCCCTCCACAAGTACTGACACCCTGGATAAGGGCAGTAAGCCTTTTAATAGAAATAAATGTATTCCTTATCACAGTCACAGCACCAAACATAAAATGTTTGAGACATAACTTTTTAAAACGTTGAAGTATTCATAGATGCTGATAAATAACAGCGAGAGATGAAATGAAATGTAACAGGCAGCAGTGGGGCCCGCTCTGTTCCCAGAGTTAATTTTGGGAAAGTAGGTTTTGGGAACCGTGTTGTTTTCCACAGAAATGTTTTCTCTATCGGGTCGGGTAACCTGTTCGTTTTGTCAAAGACTGTTTAGGAACCTCTTCAGCAGAACCGCTCTGAACTTTTTACATGTGGAGCGTTTGTGCACAGCTAGTGGTCTTCAATGGCCTCCGTACACAGTTAGGGGCTCCTCTGGTAAAGATGAATAAAAAAGCCTTAAAATAATTACTCCTTTTATTGCAATAGCCTTGCATGAACTCTGGAAAATAAAAATAAAAAAACTTTCATTTGAGTACATTTATTCAGTACTCCTCCTCAAAATGGGAAAGACAAGAGCCCATGCCATTTAAGTAATGTAAACGTGTGTTTGTAAGTCAGGAGAAGGCTACTAAAAAACAGCAGCTCATCTAAGGATGAATAAAACATTTTGAACAACTGAAATTAAATAAAAAGAGGCTAGACGAGGAGCCGGGGTTATCCTGCATCACGTGCTGTTAATGGGACAGTAAGTAAATGTCCAAAGCTCTCTGATGCCACTGTAAACCAACGTGGAAACAGATTTAATAGTTATTCTTTTACCTCCTTAGAAGCCTGCAGGATGAAACGGCTGTCACACCCCCCCCCCCCCCACGCCCCCCGATCTGTTTACGCTCGCCTGAGGAACTTTAACCGGCCGAGGAGCCAGGAGTAAGAAAGCCCTTTCTCTTTTCTCTCTCCCTCACATCCAAAGTGGACTTATTATGTTACCCGTGGCAGGATTCCCAGTGTGGCATTAGGACGTTGAGCTCCGATAACGTTCCTGAATCCCAGCGCAGGCCTGCTGTAGCTGCTGGTGGTCACACACACCGCTTTCTGTCTTCGCCCTGAGCCAGTCCAGCCTGGGAATTAGTAATTAATAGGCAGACAACCTCAGGCTGCTACTGTTTCCTGCGCCGCTGAGGAAAGAGGGCATTTTCCCCCCGTTCTTCAAAAAGGACAGCGCAGCTTTAGGTGTGCTTTGCATCCCTTCTCCCTTTAAAACGGATGTTAGCCCTCATCTTTGGCAGTTCTGTCTCTGTTGCCACAGGAAAACAAAGGGGGCACAAATCTTCCAGTCTCCCTAATGTTCACTAATCTATGGAGGGCAGCGGGGATATTAAGCAGATTGCTGAGCATTACGCTTTAGCGACGGAGACGCAGACGCCAACTATTTCTGCACTTCTGGGTTGTTTTCTTCTCTCCAAGCCCTTCACAACAACCCCTCTTTTTAAAAAGTAAAAAAAAAAGAAAAAAAAAGAGTAATTTATTATTATTATTCCTCCAGTCTGATCATATCAGCCTGCTGCATCTTTGCTAGATTATTTCTTGGCACCGAGACGAGAAGTAATCCAATCATGCTGCTGCAGCTAAGAGTTGTTATTGCTGAGTGTGGGAGAAAGTGAGGGGGAGTAAGTGTGAGTTTTTGCGTGTGTGTGACTTTGACGGCAACGGAGAAAATGGTGCGGTTGGTAGCAAGCCAAGTTAATAAAGGGAAACAATTAGGACATTGATAGACTGATATAGCCCACAGATTCTGCTGCTCTCGTCTGTCTTCATAAAGTTTCCTCGACTTTATCTGCCTCGCACGCACACACGCACACACACACACACACATTTACACATATGGGCCTGTTCTTTCCCATTACAGTGGTCTCATCACTTCCCTCAGGCTCTCCTGACAGGTGTGCCTTACACACACACACACACACACACACACACACACACACACACACACACACACACACACACACTTACACACACACACACACACACACACACACAGGCCCACACAGATAAACATTCACACTAACACACTCACAAACCAGCCCCTACAGGGCATTTTTCCCTATCCCGAGAATGCACAATGGGCACTTTGTACACACCCCAGCCTTTAACCCCCCCCCCCCCCCTCCCCTCAGCCTTCCATCACATCCCTCCTTAAATGGGAGATTATGCAAATGAGCTCACACCAACGTGGAAACCCCACATGTAAGTGATGTGCATTCAGCGATGTATGGGAGTCCACGCACGGATGTTAGCGCTCGCTGTGAGGCGGATGTGGCCCAAATTTGCGGATGACATTCAAAGTGCTGGAAGCCCACCAGAACGGTTCTCCCGTTCAGTCTTCAGAAGAAATAAAAAGGAATATGAAATGACTAAATAAATTCTCTTGCACCATCTCCCAAAAACAAAAGAAGGGAAAAAAGATAATCATTGAACAATCCAACTTTGAATTTGGTTACATTTATTACGCTGGCAAAAAAAAAAAAAAAAAAAAAAAAAAGCTCCACATATGCGGGTAAAAAGATTTGTTTAGAAAATCACAGGCGTCACATTTATTGGCACCACTAATAATTTATAGAAAATAAATGCAACCACCTTTCTGGAAAAGCAACTACCTGCCCATGTCATTTAAAATGTTTTGCTTACTTCAAACTTTCTAAAACTAAATAGAAAGGAAACAGAAGCACTAACCTAATTTGACCGTTTTATCCTCTTGTTTGGCACCCCAGTCTCCCCCCTCCAGGTCAAAGGTCTGGGCGTCATCCTTGACCAAACATAATCGTTTGATCCTCATTCTAATCATTTTTGCCCAGTCTGCTTCTGTCCATCTTCGTAAAATGAATCGTCTCCATCTCTCCCTCGGCCCCCATGCCACTTGCCCTCCATAAGCATAATGGTCCAGAATTTAGCCACACATAAGATCAGCAAAACCTTTACTTTTCTGGAATTGGCTGCCCGTTAGATTCAGAATAGAGATTCAAAGCCCCCTGCATACATTTCAGGCCGTCCACCATCCCGCCACTCATTACTTAACAGATCTTCTCCACCTGGCCCTTTCCTCCCACCCCCCCACTGGTCATCCTCCTGCATCCCCCTCGCCGCCTGCCTTAGCAGCACGGGGAGCTGATCTTTCAGCCGCCCCCCTCCCAGACTCTGGATCCCACTCCCTCTGGACCTGCAGATCATTGACTCTCTCCCTCTGTTCACCTGTTCAAGATCAAGCATGATCTCTGCAGTCGTATTGTCCCATCTCATTCTGTGTGCAATTTGAACTTCTTCTCTGCTTGGTTTGCACAGTGTTTCGAAAGGCGCTACAAAATAAAAAGTTTTATTTTTTTATTATTACGGAAAAGCATTTGTTTTATTTCTTTTTTCCGACTTTTTTAAGTTGATCAGAGTGTGTACAAACATTGCATTAGAGGACCCAGGTTTATGTTACCACCACGCACAACTGAACTGAACAGAACTGAAGCTCAGGGTGTCATCTTGGGGTCCGAACCAGCCCAAGTCACACGCAAACTTTGCTGCTGCTAAGGGGCTACGGAGTAGCTGTTCCACCACTGGTCGCTGTGACAAAAACATTAAATGTGGCAATAAAAATGAATCGGGCTGCTATCTCCATAGCAACCACTTATTTTAAGATATCTGAGCACATCTTTAAAAGATGTGGCTGTTTTTGGGACGGGCGCAGTTTCTATTGACAACCAAATATGCCTAAGAGATGTCTCTTTGCTCCGGGGAGGATAATCTGTTCAAATTGCAGCAGAGCAAAAAAGGTAAATATTTGCAATAGATCAAGAAATAATAAATAACCAAGTAATAACAAATAAATCCTTATTGGAGTTGCATGTGAGAGGTATTGTTTTTTTTTTAAATGGCTGAACATAAAATATTATATGGATCATAATAATTTATAAAGTTAGACAGAATTATAAAAATGCTATAAGAGTCTACAGAACTGATCACATTTATAATAATTCATTTTTGGGTGTGTGTGATTAAAATACTAATATTTAGATGTTTTATTAAACATGTGGAAGTTTTGAGATGACTCTGTTCATGTATTCCTTCTTACATGAAAAGGAGGAATACAGTACAGGTAAAAAAAAAATATATGGGCCTCAACTATGGTGAGATAGAAAAGCAAACGGAGTCAAAATAGAAGACGTAGCAGATTTGTCAGCATTGCATTGCATCCGCATTTGTGCCAATATTCCGGTAAAATACAGGAAAATTAAAAACGTGTCCCTGACAACCTGAGGATGACAGTACTAGTGTCCTGCAGGCTGGAGAACTTTGAGGAGAAGCGAAAGGTGAGCAGCCACCACAGGTGAACAGCTCCATGCCACAGACCCAGAGGCAGAAGCTGGAGCGGAGCGAGTGCGCGGAGACGGAGGCGCGCAGTCAGAACTGCGGCCCTGCGTGGAGACGAGCACGCACGGCAGGCTTGTTACATCCATCCGCCAGGTCCGAGGTCAGGCTGGGACACAGGTTACCACAGGGTTAAAGCCTCTTGCACATGAGAAAAACAGCAGAAACAGATTTAGGAGCGAGGCGGATGCCAAGAGTGCCATCTGTTTTAGCCCCCTCTCGCTCTCCCCCCCAAAACACCCCGTTTCCACGGCATGCTCCATCTTTGTCTCTGTGCACATTAGCCCCCTTTTACCCCCCCCCATCCTTTGCCGGAGCAACAAACACATTTTTTTTTTTCTCAGCAGCTAAATATTACTGTGGATTTGTTACCAGAGCTGCTGCTCGAACGCTGATAATGAACTAAGATGGTATAGATATGAGGATGGGTGTGTGGGGGCGGGGGAGATGAAGGGTGTAGAGGGGGATAAGTCCAAATTTGGCAACCGTCTCAAGTGTAATGACACCTCCATCTCTGTGGAAAACCATCCCCTTTTGTCTTCACTTGCATGGAAGCTCTTTCTTTTTACTGTTTTGTTCCCAGAAAGCCCATGGAACATTTGCCAACATTTTTAAGAGCTGCGAAAAGCAGGATTTTTTTTTTCTTCTTCTGTTTTTTTTTTTTTTTTTTTTTTTTTTTTTTTTTTTTAAGTCTTCCACCTCGCAGGTGTTTCTTTTTAAGGCGTGCTCAACAATGCCAAGCTCGTCTTGGCTCGCCTTGAATGCCGTGAGCCCTTGGGGGGGGGGGAAGGGGGGGGGGGGGGGGGGGGGGGGGAGGGGGGTTGAGAAATCTTATTGATTAGCAGTTTGACGCTTCCCTTTTCTTTATCTCGCTGTTGCTCTCCTTTTCTGTCTCACTCACATCCATCCACACGCCATTTTTATTTTTATTTTTTCGAAAGTGCTGATAGGGGGATGAGAAAACCTTTTTAGGACAGGCCAAGTAAAAAAAAAAAAAAAAAAAAAACTTGAGCAGGACAAAAAACTTAGGTATAAAACTGCTGAACAGACCAGAGCTGCATCATATGTTCAAAAGCTGCAGTTAAAAGAGTTTCTGTAAAAGTTCACATGTGACAGCGGCGCCTCATTTATCCATCCGTGCCTCAACAATGGATTCCTCCCCACATGAATGTGGAAGAGCAAAAAAAAAAAAAAAAAAAACCCGGCATGATCCTCCCCAAATTAGCTCAGGCTTCTTTGATTAGTTTGCTAATATCAACCCAGAAGAACCCAGAGCTGCTTCTCCTCTAAATAAAAAGGATGTTGGTGAAGTTATAGGACCTCATGGCTCACGTTGCTAATAAATAAATAAATAAATACACTTTCTGCTCCGCCATTCAGCTGCACCGTTCTCTAATGCGTCATACAGAGCTTTACTAAAGTATTCACGCCCCTGGAATGCTCTTACTTTTTTTTTTTTTGTTCATGTTACCGCCAAAAACATGCCGGTGTGTTCCGCTGGGATGTTATTGTGACAGGCCGCTTCAAAGCAGTGAATGATAGTCAAGTGAAAAGAAAAAGAATGATGTTTTTGAAACGTGCGAATAAAAACCTGAAAAGTGTGTCGACTTGCGTTCGCTCCTGCTGAGGTGGTACTTTACAGAGCCACCTTTAACTGCAACGGGAACAGCATGGGAGCTGCTTTTCCAACTTCTCTCATCTACATATATAGATTCTTTTTAAAATAGCCCAGTTTCATTCAGACTAGTCTGTGAGCGTGAACCTGCTTCCATCTAAACCATCCTGCTGTAACTCTCCGTTGGTATTTAGGGTTGTTGTCCTGTTAGAAGCTCCATCCCTCTTCCCATTAACTCTGACCGGCCTTCTTGCCCTACAGGAGAAATGCATGCCCACAGCATGATGCCGCCACCGCCGTGTGTCATTGTGGGGCTGGTGTGATTAGGACGATGCTAGTTTCTAGGGTGTCTTCCATGTAAACCAACATGTTTGTCGTGTTTGCCGCACCCCTGGTGGTAAACCACAGACAGGATGTGTTATGGCTTTCTTTGAAAATGCAATGATATTGTCTGTCTTAAATAAAGATCCGACTTTTGGAGTGCACAACTAATACTTGATCTCTCAACAGGTTTTTCCCACCCGAACCCTAGACTTTTTTCAGCTCCTCCAGAGTCACCACGGGCCTCTTGGCTCGTCTGCTGTGTGATTTGGTCTTCGTGATTATGTTTGTTCACTAATGTTCTCCAACAAACCTCTGAGACCCTCATAGAACAGCTGCATTTATGCTGAAATCAAATTCTGTTTGGGAAAAATGCTGAAAACAATGCGTGAGTTTCCTGCTTGTGCCACTTTGTGTCAGTCTGTCCCAAAATGCTTGTGGTTGCCACGTGACAAAGCTGTGAAAAGTTCAAGAGTTCAGTTTTGCAACGCACCTTATTTGTTTTACGTTAGGCATACCTGGTATATTATCCTCATCTATTTACTATTTGAACAAAGATTAGCTAAATAATTGGTTGATTAGTTGCATTAATTAGTAAAAACAACATTGCTTGTTGGGAATAAATTGCTTGTAATACATTTGCCACAAAATGTTTTATGAAATGTCTGAAAAAATATTGAAATGTGTTGCACATGTCATCTGGCCTCACATGTTGAGAAAAAACATTGCCTTCCTTCATGTTTTTTTTTTTTTTTTTACATTTTTATTTCATAATTTGAGTCAAATTGGATTAGTCTGATATTTTTGTAATATTAAAAGCTTTTAATATGTGCATTTGAACTCAGTGGCCTCACGTGTTGAGAAAAAACATCGCCTTCCTTAATGTTTTTTTTTTTTTACATTTTTATTTCATAATTTTAGTCAAATTGGATTAGTTTGATATCTTTATAACATTCAAATCTTTTCAATATGTGCATTAGATTTTAGTGAAGATGCACCAATCTCTAATAAGAGGTGCACTAATTGTCCAGAAGGAGAAATTGTCCAATATTGCCTTTACCTGTTCCAGTCAGTGACTGGCAGGTCAAACACCAGCACAGCCACCAACAGCTTTGACGCACTTTGGTTTGAGTTTTTTAAAATTAGATAAATGATGGGGACATATGCATTGATGTAAAACTGGATATAATCTTTAAATGCTTGGATTCAAAACTGTGACTTTTAACAAAGAATCTGCAGCATATCTGTTGTTTCTTTTCTTATGTCAAAGTTTGAATCGGCATTCAGGCCACAAGAAAACCACAGTATGGTATCAGCGAGGAAAAGTCTGAACAGTTATCTGTATGAGGAATGAAATGTTTGCAACAACAAATATTTATAGAATATATATTTTTCCTATTATTACAAGTATATCTTTTGGGATTTTTCTTGATCGTTTTCCAGTTTAAAGCCAAATGTTGCACCACATTTCCCTAAAATGCTGAATGTAAATCAAAAATGTGTGCTGTTATTTGCATTATTAAAAAAGAAACCAAATTCATATTATTTACATTTAAATTCAACATGCTATTTTGCAGAAGTAAAGTTCAATACCGATCAAATTGTAATTGCATGTGCTACCTTTTGTGTAACCAATCCTAGCTAAACCTTTAGATCTGTATTTAACTGAAACTACTGGTTCACTGAGCCATTCGTGTCATTTGTCAGGTCCAGCAGTGACTGCCGACTTGTCTAGAGTGCGTCCTCACCATGGACCTGCAAGGATAAGCAGTAAGGTAGAAAAGTTTATAAGGTTTGTTTTATGAATGAATATAGCTCATTCTACAAAAGCCACAAACTTCCATAAGACTTGCGGCTGAGAAGGTTTCCTTCCACAGGAGCAAGAATTGAACTTTATATGCAGCTTTTACAGCACGCTGTGCTTCTGAACCCCGAGGGAGCTGATATCAATGAACGACACACCTTAGCTGCAACTGTCACAGAAAAAGGTTTTACAAACCAACTTGAAAGAGTAGGTTTAAAAGTTTTATGACTATTTTACTAATATTTTCTGCCTTAATTGCAAGCCAGTTATTTACCATGGAGAACACATGACTTCATGAAGGAAAAAGGGCAGGTGCTGCCAAGGAGGCCCTGGAAGGTGAGTCCGCCACATGCACAAAACTTATGTGTGCACACGAGTAAAGCCGTAAAACTGCATCTTTATCAATAAGATATGTTCCGTATAAAAATGGTCTTAGCTTGAAGGCTTTAGAAGTATATTTTGGAAGAACAAGTAATCTAAAACAAAAGAGCAATATATATGCAAATTTATTTTAAAGAATTGTTAGGACATGACCAATTTTGTTCAGTTTAAAAACTGTCTGGAATTTAACTAACTTAGCTGCCATAATTAATTTCCACTCAGAAATATTGATTAAAATCTACCGAATAAAATATATACACACAGTTTCAACATTTTGACTAGCTCAATTTTCCCAGGCTGCTTGTTTTATTGTTTAAATGTAATCTAAGAGCAGTAAATGAAGTGTTGTATCTATTTAAAAAATTACTTTTTAAAAAGAAAAAAATCGCTGGTTCTGTTGAAGTAGTAGTTTAAAAACTATGTAATGATATCATAAAGTCACTGAAAACGGATTGAATTATGGATTTTTCCTGGGCAGGGAAGTTGTTTGTTGCAGGACGTGTGTGCCACGGTGGGTTTCTTTGGGCTCAGAACATTGTTGCTCTACAGAGCCACCTAGTGGTGGAGAAAGCACCAACAGCTGCCACGCTGGAGCCGGTGGGGTACCAGTGCAAAATAGAGAGGCAAAGGGATCCAACACGCTACGAGGCTAGACTACAGAACACAAGAAAACAAAAATACATATTGTCCTATTTTAGTTTGTTTTTATACAGGTTTTTTTTTTGCTGCGTTTGTTAATGAACCATTTCTGTCTCTGGCAGAATTTCCGGTCCAGATAATTAGAATTATAAGTAACAACAACATTATTTCCCTGTACACAGATCAAATTGATTTCTGAATCAGACCTGGAGGACAACAGAGAAAAAAACAGGTAGAGTGCCAGGATATGCCGGCTGGATGGAAAGAAATGCAGGACGGGTGGAAGGGAGGGGAGCGGGAGGGGGGGGGGACAGGAGAGAGGGATGAAAAGAGGGAGCCGGGAAAGAAGTGCCATCTGTTTTTTTTTTTTTTTAGCAACAACGAAGATAAAAATGAGAGTAGCGCTCAGAAGTAGAATGTTAGCTCGAGTCCGAGTGGGAGAGGACTCTGCTAGCGGGGTGGTTGGAGGGGGGCTAGAAGGGGGCATGAAGAGGTAAGGCAAAAAGGGCAGATATGAGGGAGGTGGACAGATGGAAAACAGAAAGATGAGAGACAGAGGAGCAGAGATTGGGTCTGGCAGCCGAGCGAGCGAGCTTGCCACGCACACATCAGGAGGGGACGTGACTCGACACGCCGGCTCAGCCCAGCTGGGTCAATGCTCCGCACAGCCATGTTGTTTTGGCATGCCGCTCGCCTCGCTCAAACACACACACACACACACACACACTCGCACAAACCTACAAACAAATCCCGTCACCTCCCAGCCTGCCTCCCTGTCTCATATCTAAACACACACTCGAGCACAGGCAAACACACGCAGCTCACACCCAAAATGCCACGGTTTTGGCCGGTGCAGGACAGGCGGGCGAGGGCCCCGGACTAATGGAAACGCCAAACTCGTTACTCTAACGCTGGGTGACAAGGGCACCTTGGGCTGCAGATGTTCCTGCTGATGGCAGATGGAGCCTGGCACTGCCAGGGGACAGTGGGCCAGGCCTGCGCCAGCTTCATGCCACCTGCACCCCTCTTCTGTACCCCCTCCACACAAACATGCACACTCTCCCCTCCCCGCTTCCTCACTTGGCCTATCTCTCCCGAACACTGGCGCGCAGCTTTCCCCCTTTGTACCCCCACCTCCCATTTGCATCACTGTCCCTGTCGCCATCACTCATCCTCGTCCACTTTCTCACACACTGGGAAGACGCTCTTCCCACTTTGCCCACTGTTACGATGGCTGTGAAAAGATAGCTGTGACACTGGCAGAACGTCCTGGATACAGTCTGGCTGTAGCCGGAGTGATCCTCAGCCTCAGGAACATCAATCAGAACTCAGGAAAAAAAAAAAAGACAGTTTTCTGCAGGATTGTATAGGGCACATAAGCAATGCTTGCTTCATGTACTTGGACCCGTTGGTCTGATGGCTGAGGGCGTCCCGCAGCGCTCTTCACTTTTGGGCAGAGTGAATGCGGATTCCAGATCAGCCCGTGCATGGTGCCGACTGTAATGAGGCAATTTATCATAATGGAAGTAGTGACAGACTCTTGGAGGTGGTTTCTTGGTCTGGCTCAAAGGGACGGTCCACCAGGATAATTTGCTCGATGCTGTTGGTCGCCAGATTACCAAAGAGTTCTCATCTGTAAATCTGACCACGATGGCTTTAGTGTTTGCTTTCGGCTCACCGCGGCGTACCATGCTCAGCATTATCAGAGGTGTCTCTAAAGTCTTAAGTGAGCAGAAAAAGAATATAGATTATGACTTTAAAAAATCAATGAGTGCTTATATGTATAGTATTGTACATCGTTTTCCACAAACAGCGCACAGCATCTCAAAAATAGAAGCTCTGAAAAGGGTGTTCCTGAAGGTTGGCCAGTAAAGGGAATGATTTCATGAAACACCTTTCTAGTCATACTGATCCCTGCAGATGCTTTATCACTCGAGGTTAAGTGCATTGCCCAGGGGCACATTGACGTGTGACGAGAAGAAACTGGAATCCAACTCACAACCTACCAACCGCAGGCTCTACCACTGAGCTAAAAGATGCCCGCTGTTGTTGGTTCTAACAGATGAGCCGCTGTAGCTCTGGTTGCTGAAGACGTTAAAGCCGATTCTGATGAAGCTGTGAGAGTACCCAATGTTTCTACACATAGACCTGCGTATTTGAGCATCTGGACCCGACCATGGAGCAGTTGATGAAAGTAGCCTAAGTTGACGAATGATGCTTTCTTTTATGTCCCAACAATGGGCAACATGTGGCATCAGGATGCTCTTTGGGAACAAGGGGAGTTAGCAGAGGCAGACTGAGGTTTTAGGCAATCCGCTGCTCGGAACGCTTCATCCCTGTGGGCGTTGCTCAGAAACGTGCCACCCAGCTAAACATTGTTGATCTGGACCTGTTCTGGTTCTGGTTACTGACGGCCACGGCCTGTGCTGACCTGTAAATTCACCCCGCCACCAAGCTACAACTGCTCAGGAACAGCTGGAAGAGTAGAGCAATGAGTTTGACATGCTGGCTGGGCTTTCAAATTTCCCTTGACTTCAATCCAATATAGAATCTCAGGGATGTGCATGGAAGCTGCACCCTGCAACCCAAATGGACTGAACTTATTTGGCTCTTTTCAAGTCATACACGCGTTCTCACACTGGTGATACGTTCACCCCTGCTGAACTCAGAAACATTGATGTGTGCAGATCGGTAGTACTAAAACCCACAGATGGGTTTTAGTTAATGTGTTGCTATATTTTTTAACTTTTTTTTTAGAGATTTGTTTTGACAGAAACAGCTGATCCGTCCCGTGAGGTAAATGTTCGCTACGTCTGAACTTATTCCCAAAACATGGTTCCATCTGCTCTTAAGCTCATTTACTCTTTTTCGAAAAAAAAGTAAAAAACAATACAAAATACATCCATTACGCGTAAAAACATTTTTGCAAAATGTATTAAGTCAATTAGAATTTTGCCATTTCCATCAACCTTTCCCAATGTCATGCTTCAAAATGTGCATAAAAAAAAAAACATTGATGGAACAGGACTAGTGCCCCAAGAGGTCAGGCACGGTTTGACAGCAAAAGAAGGACCTATACACCATCACGCACGTGGTCATAATAATATGCCATACCACTGCCTCTTCCACGGCTACATGTTAATGAAAGGTGAACTCTACAGGAGAGATTGCAGGGCAACAAAGAGTGGGAAAACTCATGGCTAACATCGAAATCTTTTTTCCATTAAAATTCTGATAAGATCCTGGAAAAGTGTCTTTGCTGCCATGCCAGCAACAAATCCAGGCACATCGTCTGTCAGTCTGGGATTCCAAGCGCTGAAAGAACACCAAGACACCAGAGATTCATATGTTTGCCTTTTCATAAATTTTCATAAATCTAACCGGGCCCCGGTAGCCAAACTTGTGTCTCCAACTTGGCTCGGAGCGGCCTTTCCCACTGCTGAAATTTTGTAGACCGTGCGTTTTGACATTGAAATCGGATGGAAGTCCTGCGACCGCAAGAAAGTAATGTGCATGGTCATAATCAAGCTTTCATGGGAGCTTGCGGACTGTCGGTATGAAATCCACTTTGAAGATTCAGCGTTGCAGATTGACTGCCTTTTTTATGGGCTGTGTGAGACTGCTTCCTCTGTGCAGTAACCCCCCCCCCCCCCTTCTCCACATTTTTGCCCCTCTTCCATCAATTCTGTATCCGAACCCCCCACCCAACCCCCCCTTTGCCCACTTCATCCAAAAACCATGTGTGGCATGTCATTTCAACTCCCTCTACACTGAAGAAGGGCCCCTAACAAAACAAAACAATTATCTCTCCCCTCGTTAGGACCTGGCTTGCATCCCCTCTCCCACTCAAACCTCCCTCTTCCTCCTGCCCGACGCAGCCTTCGCTCTCACCCTTCTCTAGCTGTCTGTGTGACAATAAGTCGAGCCGAGAGTCTCTTAAGTGCTCCTCGAGTGGAGCGTTTAGCTGATTTCAGGCTTCATGTTTCTTTTAGATGCCTCGGAAGGAGCGGCGGCGCAGGACAGTTGTGGCGAAACGAGGAGGGTGTGAGCTGCCCACGAGAGAGAGAGAGAGAGAGATGAAGGGGAGGTGAGAGAGGAAACGTAGAGGAACGGATGAATGCATGCTCAGCAGTGGCATGAGCCGGGCGCTGTTTTGTGCCGGTGAAGAGGACGGGGAATGGATGGCTTGGCAGAGGGAGAGTGGGCAGGATTCGCCGTGCCAGCTCTTAATTATTTTAATTGGAGTCATTAGCTAAGTGAGCTTGAGAGACATCACCTGCATGGCACGCAGAACCGCACCTGCCATAGTGACATGGCTATTATCGTCACACCCCGGCAGAGGTTTCACTCGCTTGCCACTCAGGCACGTTGTGTCGGCGTATTTCCGCGACAAAAGCACAACAAACATCCAGAGATGTACAAGTATCATGTATATATTTGCACGCTGTGTAAAACGGTACATCACCTTGCACCTGTTCAATGTTTTAGGTCGTCTCTTATGTGCTTAAGAGACAACGTTGAACTTTTTTTTTAATTCAGAAGCTTACACATATTTTCTTTGTATTTAGCATAACTGTCTCACATGTCTTGGCTCAAGTTTGAGGGGGTAGGTATCCCCCGTTCTGCTGTACAGAACTGGAGAGACTGAATCAGGGTTGTTTGCTGCCTTTTAAGATCCGCCCACATATTTGAATGTGACGAAGATCAGGGCTTTGTGCGGAACAGTCTACTTTGTGACAGATTTGTGGGTATGATTAGGCACACTGTCCAGTTGAAACACCCGCTTCTTGAGTTGCTGTTTCAACATCTCAACATAATGTCCTTTCTTCATGAAGTCGTCTACTTAATGAAGTGCAACAGGCCCTCCTGCAGACACAACATGATGTTCCCGCTCCCATAATTCACAGATTGGACGGAGTTATCAGGCATACAAGCAGCCACCTCTTTCCTCCAAAGACAATTGTCATTATGGCCAAACTCTTTAATTTCATCAGACCACAGGACATGTCTCCAGCTGTCAAGGTCTTTGAGTGCATTTTCAAACATTTTTGTGTCTTTTCGTTTCTTTTGCAGCAATGTTTTCTACTTCTCTGAGTGTCCTTTCAACCCATCTGGTACAGCACTCTGTTACCAACTTCAGCTAGCCTTCATAAGGCCCCAGAGCGGGAGACAGAAGTTCTTCACTAAAAGGAGATTTCACTTTGAATTTTAGCTTTGTTTGGCTGGTGAATACAGTATTGTCCTCTGAGACACCTGGCGGTTTATGTCATTTTGAATGCTACATCTTCAAGACTGCATTGATTACTTCTTATTCCTCTGCACAAACGCAAACTTTCATTTGCCCATTCACAATTTCCTCAAGTTTTCTTGTTTGTTTTCCTTGAAAAGACCATTAAATGTTGCTATCGCCTCTTAGACGTCAACTTTTAAGAGTTTATAAATACTGACGTATAAAATGAGTTAACCTCTATTTGCCGCAGTTACCTCTATAGGCTCCGTTAGTCATTTCATGAGTGAGTGATTCGGATCAAATTGTATGGGCATGACACGCTCTGCGTTGTCATTGACCTGGCTGCTTTGTTGAGTCTCTCCTGTAATCAATGCACTGGCGAGAGGACACAGGCTAACTTCAGTAATCATAACTTTTGTACCTCAGAAGACATTATGTCTTCTGAGGCCCCCATCGTGTCCTGGATTGTTGATTACCTGACGGGCAGACCACAGTATGTACGCCTGCAGAACTGTGTGTCTGATAGGGTGGTCAGCAACACTGGGGCCCCTCAGGGGACTGTCCTCTCCCTCTTCCTCTTCACCCTTTTCACCTCAAACTCCAACTACTGCACTGAGTCCTGTCACCTTCAGAAGTTTTCTGATGACTCAGCAATAGTTGGCTGCATTGAATGGGGTGATGAAAGTGAATATAGGACAGTGTTGGACAACTCTGTCACTTGGAGTGAGCTGAACCATCTGCAGCTCAACGTGACAAAGACTAAGGAGCTAATAGTGGATATGAGGAGGACAAAAACACCTGTGACCCCTGTTTCCATCCAGGGGGTCCCTGTAGACACTGTGGAGGAGTATAAGTACCTTGGAGTGTACTTTAACAATAAGCTGGACTGGACCAGGAACACCGAGGTGGTCTACAAAAAGGGTCAAAGCCGACTCTTTCCTGAGGAGGCTGAGGTCCTTTAAAATCTCTGGGACAATGCTGAGGATGTTTTATGATCTTTGCTGTCACATGCTGGGACAGCAGGCTGTGGGCTGCAGACAACAACAGACTGAACAAACTGATCAGGAGGACTGGTGATGTTGTGGGGGAGGAGCTGGACACTCTGACGGCCATGGCAGAAAGGAGGATGCTGTCCAGGCTACTGTCCATCTTAGACAATGTCTCACACCCTCTTCATGACACACTGGAAATCATTCCTGCCTGTGGTCATCAATCTTTACAACGCCTCCCTCAGTGATTCTGACACCCCCCCCCCCTCTGTAACTGACATGTATGCATTCTTTGCACTGTTCTTGCACAAGTCACTATCACATTATTTGGATTTATATTGTACATATATATATATATATATATATATATATATAGATATATATATAGATATATAGATATATATATAGATATATATATATATATATATAACTATATATATATATATATATATATATATATATATATATATATATATATATATATATATATATATATATATATATATATATATATATATATATATATATATATATATAGACTTATATATGTATATATTTTGTGTGGAATGTTGTAAATATATATATAAAAAGTTTGTATATCTGGAGCGTGTAACAAAAGTAGTTTCCCTCTGAGATTATTAAAGTATGTCTGATTCTGATTCTAATGTCTTTGAACAAAAAACCTGTAGAGTTGCAGCGGCAGATGCTTTTACTCTTCTCCCATGTGTCATAGCTACATTGAACTGTAAACATCTGGTGAGAGAACTAGAAATGAAAGCAGGGTAATATGCTCCCCTTGTCAACGTGCACTGACAGTTAGGTTGTCTCATAAACGCACACATTTAGAGTACTTACTGTGTATCTGCTGCCTTCAGTTTGGCCTTGGTGTATTTGGCAGTGCCACGTCAGCAAACATTTAACCAACACAGTCACACTTTAAATCAGATCATTCTTTCTCCAAACCTTCAGTGTTGTCTTGACAGCACCGTGATGCTAACGGCGGCATGGTCTCGCCCAGTGAAAAACTTTGATGTTGATAGGGCCATACCTATCTTTGTTCTCCCCAGAACCCAGCAGGCGGCCTGGCAGGTGGGCCGGCAGCCAGGCAGAATGGCATTAGGCTGGCAGGCTTAGCCCCGGGGCACCATCTCTAGCAGAGCCAACTGTGACCAGCTGGTCCAGGCTAACACCACACAGTGAGTATGTACCACCAAATCAGAGGGGAGGTAGATGTTAGCCATGGAACAGACAACCTCTCACCAAGAGCCTGACACCTACAGCAGAAGACCTGTCCTGGTGGGATTTAGGTGAGAACACGGCGTCTTGCTTGTGATTTGACAGGTTTTATTTTTTTCATTTTTTTTTTCTGTGGCGCTTGCAAGTATCCATCCTGGCGTAACCCTGTTTGCCCTCTCCGGATGGAGCCAGATCTGCTGTCCAGTCTGGTCCGTGGCATCATAATTCTATCTGAGCTCAAAGTGGCTGAGGAAAAGGATAGAAGATCTTACCCTTCAAACACTGCTCAGCTGGTTAGTTAGATTAGAGCTGTTTAGACAACTGAATCTTAGATTTAAACACAGACGAGCAGGCAGGAAGTTCAAGAGCGTCTTTAGAACCGAAAAGTCTTGCTGTGACGAACCATAACTTTCTAGCTTGGGTGCACAAAAAAATCATCGATCGAGGCAAAACAGCTACGCAATGAGCCAAAACGTTGGCACACCCCTTGATACACCTGGATGGAAGGGATCTTATTCAAGTGGTCGCGTCCCACGCATCTCTCAGCCATCTCCACGTCTGACGGTTAAAAGGCTTACACACACACACACACACACAGAGTGAAAGAGCAGGCAGCTCATTGTGCGTCTTAAAGCGCTAACTAGGCCACTTAGCACCCTGTGACGCTGATCTGATCCCCGAGGCGCTGAACTTGGCAGCGGGCCCTCCTTCTTTTGCTCCTTCCTCTCCCCTCGTCATGGGAACCAGGCCATCCTTAATGACACAGGAGCACTCGGCCGGATCCCCACAATGTGAAGGGGGCTAACATCTGTCTCGCTAAGTGGCGCGCTCTCTTGTGCACCTTGTTTGTTCAATCTGCAACCATCCTTCCTCCTCCTGCAACTTCCTTTTGCTTCCTCTGCAATGACCCTCGTGCCACCCCACTCACCCCACCCCCCAAAAAATGTAAAAAAATAAAAATCACATCAGCAATGAACTCACCATTGTCCCTTTAATAGCATCATTGCAGACAAACAGGCTAGAGGGGGATTGCTAATTCAGTTCTCCATTACTGGCGCATTTCTCACAGCTCTGCCACTGTGAGAAATGAGACCTCAGGGGGAAGAAAATCCTTCCAACCCCTCATCCCTCCGCTTGTTTAGAAGAAATACAAGTGCCTGATTAAAAGAGGCCTCTAATTCTTCGCCGTTAAGACCTGGGCAAATATTTGCCCCATCAATCTTGGAAAATATAGCCATCAACGCGAGCTGGTAATCACATGCTAATGGAATCTACAGGAGTCAATGCGAGCCCCCCCCCCCCCCTGTAGCGCACTGAATGCTTTCACTTTCTCAGAAAACCCACGTGAATGCAAATGGCCATCCAAAGCAGCCATCTTGACAGCGTGCCAAGGCGACGTAAAGAGCCTCCTTCTTTATGCTCCTCTGGGAATGTATGTCGGGATGTGTGGGATGAGTTCACTTTACCCGACCCAGGTGCCAGGATATAAATGAATAATAGGTTTTATGGGACCTTAACTAGAAAAAAAAAAAAAAGCTCATACACACATATAATCACACATGCGTGCCTGCTCAAATGCATCTGTGGTGAAGGATGTTCAAATTCCCACAACCACTCTGAAAAGACATCGGGCATGAGAATAGGTGGCGCCTATACATAATTCAGCAGTCCATGCTGAAACAATTATGTTTGCTTACCGCTAAGTACCCGTGCTCAATAGCTCCTTTGCTCTCCAGTCTGGTGCTTTCAGATGTAAGTGCTATGCGCAAAACGTCGGCGGAACATGGCTTTTTAATAAAATATAGGAGCTGACACTTGAATGCTTGAATATGGGAGTGAAGCGGGAGGGGGGGGGAGGCAGAAACAACAAATGCTCTTTGTGTTTTCACTCGCATGCAAAATAAATTGCACTTGTAAAGCTAACAGCAGTGGGAGGACACCAATTAGGAAGGCCAAGCAGGAAGTAAGTGGATGAAGAGGACGTTTTAATGACATCATTACACATCACATTATTTCACTTTTTGATGAACCTAAACACACCGTTGCAGTGCAGTGTGAAACAGCCACAGGTCCAGTTAAGTCCAAATGTATTTGTAAACCATCTTGGTTTAAAATTGTGTTCATTCAACCAAGTAGCTCGTTTCTGATAGGAAAGACAGGGATCTCTCAAAAGATAACAAAACAATGTAAAACGAGTATGAATGTAGGGGGAAAAAAACATCACGTTTAAAAGTTTCCTTCTTTAAAATCAATGAAGAAATATTTACTGGTATCAGCAATCAATCCCTTCTTATAATAGCTAACCAGCTTTATGCCATTTTTCCCCAGGTATTTGATGATTTGGTAATGGGCCACAAATCTTTGGGGTTGATAGGCCTCTTTGCCATAACCCTAATCTTTAGATTTAACTAAAACTCTGGCTCCAAAAGTTTATTAGTTTTTGTCGGAAGAAAAACGTTTAAAAAAATTTAAATTAGAAAGCTTACTTGAAGGAAAGAATATTCCACAAATACGTATATTTCTTCACTTAACTGTATACCGAGATTTTAGAAAGTTGTGTGCAAAATCGGCAAACGCTCTCACGGTTTATAGTCCTTTTAAAGCGATGATACAGAAAATGTTGGAAGCGAGAGTTCTCACCAGCTGTATGGCTCACATAATAACCTGGTCCTGCCCCTCCCCAGCCTGCTGCTGCACGCTGTGGGTCAGATGCCTGAAGAAAGCTACTACAGAGAGCCTGACTGATTAAAGCTGAAATCCTGTTCAGAAACACTTTTTGTAATACTGGGTAAAATCGTCCTTCCATCCTGAAAGTAGTAAATACATTATGTGTTCAGAAAAAGGAGGTTAAGAAAATTAGACCTCTGTGGGAGCTGCAGGCCTGTAAAATCTCTGGCAGGGATTGGCCAGAGATTTGGTCCTGCCCTCACCCCCCTCTGTCCCTCAAGTTCCAGGAGTATCACCTATTGGTTGTCGTACATGCACACTATTCTGACGAGCTCATGTAACATCAGTGTGCATACCTGTTACATCCTGGTTTCCGCTTGCTGGCTGGCCATGCGCTCTTTTAGTTTTTATGTATACAGTTAGCTTAGCGGTTAGCTTCGGTGTTAGCCGTTTGCATTTGGGAGATTTTTTTCTCACACAATCCCCCTGAAGAGCGGAAGAGCAGGTAAGACGGTCTCGCACATGCGCAGTTATTCAAAAAGGGACTTGGGGAAACTTCCAGAAAAATTGCTGACTCTAACTTTAACCAGCTAATATCAGCTTGTAACTGTTACTTTATTAATAGCAGAATGGCTAAAAGGTAGAATTTCTAAACAATAAGAACTTATAAAAAGTACAACTAAATATAGTGGTGCCTATTGTATATTTTTACTTGAGACAATGTATTCAAAATAATGACAATAGTTTATGTAAGAATAAACAGTAATACAACTACACGGATTTTTATATTACTTTTATTCCATTTATTATTGTTTCCTCTCAATGTTATATTTAGAATCTAATTTACAACAGTATCCTGGCCAAAATGACAACAGGTGAAGGCAGCAACAAAATTCGAGACACACATACAGATTTTACACAACATCAGAGGTCAGGAAAAACCCTGACCTTAAGACGAGTATAACCATAGGTCCAATCAAACAAGAGCACAAGCAAATGGCCAAGAAAAAAATCAGGATGACCCAGTGGTTTGAAGTATCAACACAGCAGATCATCCACAGTAAAAACATATCATGACGTTTGTGAGTGTTGTAGTTTGTGATTAGTCCCAGTGCTCTGTAGTAGACTGGGAGACTTTAATCACTTTAAATTGGCATTCAGAGAAATTACATTTCTGTGGTCGGGTGAAGAAAAAGAAAAAAAACCAAACTAGCTTATTTTGCCTCACAAGTTTTAACTTCAGTTATTTTAACAGGCAAACGCGTGAGATTTTAAGGACGATTATTAATCAAGATTCTTAAGTTTCAATATCTGCAACATGAAGGGTTGTGACAGATGGAAGATTCACAGGCTTCGGTTTTGTGTTAGCAAAAATCTAGTATTTAAATGAACCTCGGAATGACACAAAGTCTGCTGCACTGCAAAAACTGAACTAAAAATAAGTTAGATTTTCTTAAAATTAGTGTGTCTTTCCTTGATTTCAGCAGGTAAATAAGATGATCTGCCAATGGAATAAGATTTTTGCACTTAAAATAGGAAAAACTTATCTCCATCATCTTATTTCAAGTGCAGGGTGTCTAATTATCTTATTTTAGGGGTCAAAATACTAATTCCATTGACAGATCATCTTATTCACCTGCTCAAATCAAGGACAAAAACCCAAATTTTAAGAAAATTTTACTTATTTTAAGGTCTGTTTTTGCAGTGTGAACAAGGTTAAAATGATCCAATTTGAAAAATTGCCGATTGGTACGTCTCAGTCAAGATAGTCGAGACATTGAAAGGGATAAAAACAGTCCAGGAAGTGAACCCTGGAGAACCTTCAGTTTCTACAGAGTGATTTCTGTCTGAAAGATAAATTTTGATAAAATGTTCAGTCAGTCAGTGTCCAAAACCTTGCAGAGGTCAATGAAAAAGGCCGCACGATGCTGTCCACAGCCTCTATAAAATCATTGATTACTTTCAAAGTTGCTGCAGCTGTACTGTATCCTTTAATTAAAAACAGATTAGAAATATTAGCAGAAATTTTCCTTTTCTATATAAAAAAAATGTTTTTAAAATGATATAAATCTTTGTGTCGACACAACCTTGTATTTCTACTCAAGGTTATCATACCGTCAGAACCTCATACTGGCCCATGCCTGGGTTGACCAGCTTGATTGGTTGTAACACAACAACTGCATGACCAAAGCAGATCATTTGTCAACCGTCCTTGGTGGGATTGTCCACCAGAATATTTTACTCTGAATAAGACATTCAGACTTGTGCAAATCTAAAGAACAAAACACAGGGGCGTACGAATGTGAGCGGAAACGTCACAGGACGTCACTCCCAATCGATTTGAGGAGCGGCGTTATGAATCGTCAGCGTCTTTTCCATGTGGCAGCTGGGACACGGTTACAGGTGTGTGTGAGCAGCGGCCTCGGCGCCTCTCTCCTCGCGGCCCGTCTCACACTTGCACTCCTCCACCACCATCACTCTCTTCTCCTGGACCCGGGCTCCGCAGCGCAGGGGCACGGTGACAGTCTGAGCTTTGAAAGGGGCACAGCGGGAGCAGGGGGCCCGTCGGCGGAAGGCCCCCGTTCCGGGGCTCAGATCGGCGAACTCCCCCTCGGATGGGACAAAGAGGGAGCTGCACTGGCCGAAGCACAGCTTGTTGTGCACCGTCACTGTTTGGCATCCATCTGCCGTCACATGCTGGGAAGGACAGAGAGGGTTGAGTTTGTGACAAACACAGCTGCAGCTTTATGACTAAAACACACATTGATAAAATAAAATGGGACACTTACTGAATGTGGACATTGTCAACATGTTTTTAGTTGCATAAAGAACCAGTAATACTAGTTTTTATCATTTTAGTCATTTTGAATATCATCAAAATAGTTTTTTTTGTTTCAATTTAAAGAATTAAACAACATTTTCAGCCAAACATCTTAGATGTAAATGTTTAAATACACATTTATTAGCTAATATAGTATATGTTTGTAGGGTGCAGCAGCAGGAAAGAAGCAGCACATCAAACGCAGAGTTATGAAAAATGGCACGGAGGAAATATTTCTTTGCTTAAACTAATTTCACCCTGCCAGCAGCTTTAAGAACGTGTGGTTTAATGGATTCCAGTGTTTTCCATCTCAACCAGTAAAAGAAAAGGAAAAGATAAAGCAGTGTTGCTCTTTCTGAAACGTGTTTTCGTAAGAACAAAAATAGGAAATATTCTGTAATTTACGGCTGTAAGTACTCTGAAAAATAATTGCAGTAAGTAGATAGAGTTTTAACATTAATAAATTCACACTCAGATCACTCTCCAGTATACTCCAAATTATAATTGAAGAGCCATGCTGTCATTAAATTGGGAGAACTGTATACCAAACTTATTTTTGTAAGTTTATCAGCTAAAAATAAACGTACAAATAGTACATTAAAAGTGATTTTATTGTCAATATGCCTAAAATTGTGTTTCTGTTTTTTTCTCAATAAGCATAAAAATGATTTATGCAGCAAGATTTATAATAACGGGTATGTTAAATGATATCTGTTAATTTAATACAAATTAGTGCTTCCTGGAGGAGTGTGCCATTTAGTGGAATATTTGAACTAACCCTGACTTAAGCTTCAGAGGTAGAGGCAGCGGGGTGTTGTAGGGATAAGCCTGGGATTCAGAGTGTTTCAGTCAACTGAAACATGTCCCAGACATAACTAAAAGTCATTTTTTCTTTAAAAAAGAACATTTTCTTTAGCGCTGCTGCTGAGAGGTAATCCTGGATGATAATTGTTGCATTTTTTTTCACATCTAAAGCTGAAGATTACTGTTGATCAGCTGTTTTTCAAACTCCTTCTGCTTTAAACGGGAGAACAACAGGATCTAATTGGACTTCGTCACCCATCAACACTCTCCATGTTATGTAACGCTTGTCGGCATGTTGGTCATTTTTTCTGTCATTATCTAGCTTCATCAGGGGAAAACAGTTTGCTGGTGAAAACAAAACGAGCACCGTTTAATGCAGCGAGAACAGCCAACTTCTTCAGCAGGGGGTTTTCGTGGCTTGCCCTAACTGTTGTTATATTAAAAAACTTTTGTTGTGGCTCTTTGGCAACATTTTCTGAGATACTGAATTTTAGGCTTTCCTAAGCTGGAAGCCAGAGTCATCGCAACCAGGAGATTTAAAGTCTTGAGATAAATCGCTCCCTGAGCGTGAATCTGAGTTTCAACGTATTGATTAAAATGACTGAAATTAAGAAACTTTTTGGAGACATTCTATAAATCATTAAAATGTGGGCTAACTTTTAATGAAAAAACAAAGATAATTTAAAGCGTTTTTAAAAAAAAAAAAACATCTCCGTTTCTCACCTGAGTAAAAGGCACCGCCGCGCACGTCTGCTTGGTGTCCTTCAAGTTAACAGGCAGCGACACCTTCCCTCCTTTATCCATGACCCTCTGCCACATCAGCAGCCCTTGCTTCTTCCTCACATCTGTCTCCGTGGGTCTTTTGGGGCGCAGGTGGCGTAGCGGACTGACGGCGTCCTTGGGGGCTGCGGCAGGGCCTGGACGCCCCCGAGACAGGAAGGCAGGGAAAGGCAGTCTGGAGGTGTGGAAAGGAGGCCCCCTGTGAGCCAGTCCTCTCCTGAAGAACCCCGAGTGGACCAGGTTCCCAGGGTCCAGCTGGACCACCTTGACTACTCCCTGCACAGCTCGGTCAGCTTCGCCGCCCGATGATTCCAATTCATCACTGGACTCTCTCGGCAGAGAGTTATAGGGAAGCATGAGAGCTGAAGCTGCCCAGGTGGACAGAAGGATCAGGCTGAGGAGGAAAGCCATAGTCTGAGAAGAAGATCTAAAAATATAAATACTGTTGAGCAAACAAAGCTAAATTTCAGTAGATGAATTTTTTGCGGATGATGGTCCAAGGCTCCGAACGGCAGCCTTGCTGTCAGTGCTTTGTCGTTGCGGTGGAGGGAGCCTGCTTATGTAGGCGGCTGCCAGTTCTCACCTGCTTTTCAACGCAAGCAAGGTGTCGCAGTTCCCACAGCGGATCAGACGTCGCACCAGGCTCACAGCTCCTGGCCCTCTGTTTTAAGGTAAGTGTCAAGACAACGCCGATCATAAAAAAACATCTGAACGGGGATTGAGACCCAAAATGACCCCGCTGACTTTTGTTCGGCTGGACCTGCTGCTTCAGGTTATTTTAGTTAGGGTTAGGGATTCAGACCAGAGAAACAGAGCAGCAGCACTTCAGAAACTTCAAAGCCAACAGAGCAGCTTCATTCCCATGGGAGACTCATATGCTACCTGACCTGGTCATTTAAGGTGAATAATTAAAAATGTACACCGCCTTACAGATGTTCTGTCACTTTAAGGTCGGGATGAATCCGCCTTTTTCAGAACCTTCTCACTCTTCTGGTGAAGCCATTCTCCTGTTGATCTGGATGCGTGCTCGACTCGCTGGGATGTTTAAAGATCAAATCCCTCTTTAGCTTCAACACTGACTGACTGGCATTTGGAGCTGCTTACGGTTGCCTTCCCGTCAACAAAAAGCCCAAGTTTGTCGTGTAATCAGTTTTGGAGAAGCGTTCTGTTTGTACCGTCTGTGGTCCCCATATTTGCTCCGTTTCATGATGACTCTCTTCACTGTGCCACCAAGCATGTATAAAATGAGATCCCTGCGACCTCTTTAAAGCTGCCAGCTTAGCCTTCAGTTAAACAATGAAAACGGGTAAATATGAAGGTGTTGCTGACATATCCAAACATTCTTTTAAATTTACCAATAATACATGTCTGGCATGAACTCAAAAGAGTTCATTCTATTGTTTTTGCACTAAACAGATCTAAATGGTAAATGGACTGTACCTATTTACCATTTATCAAACAGATATGTATGTTTTTCAGCTGAATTTTACCGGCCAAATGTCACATTAAAGGCAGAGGTGGGTAGAGTAGCCAGGAATTTGCCTCAAGTAAGATTAGCACTACTTCAACATATTTTTACTCAAGTCAAAGTTAAAAGTACCCAACCAAGAAATTACTCAAGAGTAAAACAGAGTTTGGTAAGAAGGCTACTCAAGTACTGAGTCAATTTTTATAACAATTGATTTCATATTAGAAATTATGTAATTGGTCAAAATAAATTATGCTCTCTTAACGACCAACATTTTTTACAAACAAAAGCAATTACAAAGTAACAAATTCAGACAGAAGAACCACTTTTCTAAACAATGTTTTTCAACATAAAACTGATGAAACCAAGCAGGTAATGTATGTGCAGATAGTTAGAACAGTGCAAAGTACTGACAATGATAATATCCACTGTTTACTGCGGTTACTTGACCTGGAAAAGGCTCAATGTACTCAGCAGATGAAAATAATGATAATAATTAAACTTTATTGATCTCACAATGGAGAAATTCACTTCTGCATCTTAATCCATCCCCATGGGAGCAGTGGGCTGCCACTGTGCGGCGCCTGGGGAGCAATCAGGGGTTAAGGGTCTTGCTCAGGGACCCAGAATGGCAGCTTGTGAGAGTTGAACTCAGAACCTCTGTGCTCTAACCACTAGGCCACCACCCCCCTAATTAAAAAAATTAAAATACCATTAAAACAACAAAGCTTGTGTACAAACAAGAAGTCCCCCCTTAATATAAACCGTAGATGTGTCTCTGATGCATTTGGGTTGAAACAAGTTTGTTCTGTATTCGGTGAAGTTACTAACAGTGGATAGTAGCCAGAAATGTTACTCAAGTCAGAGTAGCGATACCTCTGCATAACATTTACTCAAGTAAAAGTAAGAAGTACAGTGTAATAAAACTACTCCTAGAAGTACACTTTGGTCAAAAAGTTACTCAAGTAAATGGAACTGAGTAAATGTAACTAGTTACTACCCACCTCTAATTAAAGGTAGAAATTGTGTTAAAATCGTAACAGGGGTGTGTGTATACTTTTGAGATCTATTGTAATGAATTAACAGAAAATATGGATTATTATACTGTGTTGTCAACGATTTAATAATCAAAAAACGAAATAAAACATACCGTAAAACATTTGTGAGGAATAGAAATCAAAGGTTGTGTCATATGTTGAATAAGTTGAAATAATGCGTCCCTGACCACGAAGCAGTAAAAACAAAAAAAAATCTGTTTACTCTGTGAATGCTGGGAGCCTAAAACTACTTGGACCGGATGACTGCTGCTAAACAATGCAGCTCGTTTGGCAGGTGTTCCTGTTACCTTTAATTGTAAAGCCATAATGAGTTTATGTTCCTTGTGCAAACAAGCCGTGTCCTGTGCATTTATTCCCACAAGCAGCGGCTCCTCAGCCTCTCCGCTGACATCCCATCATTAGACCTCACTGTGCTCCGTCATCCGTGACGTGATCACACGCTGGAGGATTGGCTGACAGTTTTATGATGAAAGGAGGCTTTGACATTCTCATATACGGACGCTGCAGGAAGAGGAGCGCCGTTCCCTGCCGTGTCTACTGTGCTTTCCCGTTTCCTTTGATCAAAAATTACTTTGAGGTTTACAAACGTTCAGGAACTGTGGAAAAGACGTTTAATAATGTTCTTTGCAAATAAAAGTCATAAAAATCTGGGAGGATGTCCCCGGGGATGACCCAGAGCTCACTGGGGTGACTGTATTTCTCTGAGGATGCCCAGTGGATCTGTTGCTCCTGCAACCGATCTCAGATAAGCGGAAGATGATGGATGGATGGATGGATAAAAATCTGAAAAGTGTGGCATGCATCTGTAGTCAGGCCATTTATTTTCTTACAACTGATTACAATCCAGATTCCTTCTGTGTGTAATTCAGTTTCCCTATAAAGGCTGCTGTTCTGTGGAGGTTTGTTAAAACACATTAGTGAATAAACAGCATCATGAAGACAACAGATCACAGCAGACACAGAACAAGTTGTGGAGACGTTTACAGCAGGTTCGAATGCAGTGGCTAATGTTTTCAAGTTCATCTTTCAAACAAAAAAAAAAGAATATTTCATAGCTGCAAAAATACCAAGACTCATAGACCATTAATCAGGGAAACAGCCAAGAGGCCCTTGGTAATTCAGAAGGAGCGGCAGAGATCTACAGTAGGAAGAGTCTGACAACAACAGGACAACGATTAGGGTGGGAGCTACATAAATCTGGCCCTTATTAAAGAGAGGTAAAAAGAAAGGCGTTAGTGAAAGATAATAAATCTTATTTTCAGCTTGCTACAAGCCGTGTTGGGGAAACTGTAAACATCTGGTTATAGCTGCAGTGGTCTGATCAAAACAGATTTATTTTTGATTTTTGATTTTGTGCCGATGCAAACAAACAATGTTTGACAGGGAATCTGATCATCCACCTAAACACTGACCCGGTTTCAAAAATGATCGTTTGTGGTCTCCCAAAACACCGGATCCATGTGGACGCACAAAATGTCCTTGCAGACACAACTAATCTTATTTCTGTGTGAAAGGGGCCTTAGCAAACCAGTAAAACCTAGAGCATAAGAAACATAGCAAACAAATGAAGATCCCAGTAGGGAGAGAGACGGCAGCTGTGGCAGTTCATCCCTCTCTTCTCGCTCTTTGCACGTATGGAGCACAGGTGGCAAGGTTGAAAGTAAAAAGATATATATATATATATATATATATATATATATATATATATATATATATATACACTCACCGGCCACTTTATTAGGTACCCCATGCTAGTAACGGGTTGGACCCCCTTTTGCCTTCAGAACTGCCTCAATTCTTCGTGGCATAGATTCAACAAGGTGCTGGAAGCATTCCTCAGGGAGTTTGGTCCATATTGACATGATGGCATCACACAGTTGCCGCAGATTTGTCGGCTGCACATCCATGATGCGAATCTCCCGTTCCACCACATCCCAAAGATGCTCTATTGGATTGAGATCTGGTGACTGTGGAGGCCATTTGAGTACAGCGAACTCATTGTCATGTTCAAGAAACCAGTCTGAGATGATTCCAGCTTTATGACATGGTGCATTATCCTGCTGAAAGTAGCCATCATGGGTTGGGTACATTGTGGTCATAAAGGGATGGACATGGTCAGCAACAATACTCAGGTAGGCTGTGGCGTTGCAACGATGCTCAATTGGTACCAAGGGGCCCAAAGAGTGCCAAGAAAATATTCCCCACACCATGACACCACCACCACCAGCCTGAACCGTTGATACAAGGCAGGATGGATCCATGCTTTCATGTTGTAGACGCCAAATTCTGACCCTACCATCCGACTGTCGCAGCAGAAATCGAGACTCATCAGACCAGGCAACGTTTTTCCGATCTTCTATTGTCCAATTTCGACGAGCTTGTGCAAATTGTAGCCTCAGTTTCCTGTTCTTAGCTGAAAGGAGTGGCACCCGATGTGGTCTTCTGCTGCTGTAGCCCATCTGCCTCAAAGTTCGACGTACTGTGCGTTCAGAGATGCTCTTCTGCCCACCTTGGTTGTAACGGGTGGTTATTTGAGTCACTGTTGCCCTTCTATCAGCTCGAACCAGTCTGGCCATTCTCCTCTGACCTCTGGCATCAACAAGGCATTTCCGCCCACAGAACTGCCGCTCACTGGATGTTTTTTCTTTTTCGGACCATTCTCTGTAAACCCTAAAGATGGTTGTGCATGAAAATCCCAGTAGATTAGCAGTTTCTGAAATACTCAGAACAGCCCTTCTGGCACCAACAATCATGCCACGTTCAAAGTCACTCAAATCACCTTTCTTCCCCATACTGATGCTAGGTTTGAACTGCAGGAGATTCTCTTGACCATGTCTACATGCCTAAATGCACTGAGTTGCTGCCATGTGATTGGCTGCTTAGAAATTAAGTGTTAATGAGCATTTGGACAGGTGCACCTAATAAAGTGGCCAGTGAGTGTGTATACACATATACACACACACACACACACACACACACACATATATATATATATATATATATATATATATATATATATATATATATATATATATATATATATATATATATATATATATTATCTGCTATCTGCTACATTGTGTTGGCCTACTAAAATGGTTTAACAAGACAAATTGTGCAACAGTTGAAGGGGGCGTGAATACTTTTACAAGGCACTCTGTCCTACTTCAATGGCAGTAAAGAGAAATATTATTATGCAACAGATTCAGTCAGCAATTCAAATTCGTTCACTTTTGTATAGCCTCTGAATTTGTTTCCTTATGAGAAAAGGTTGCTCAGAGTACCCTCTTTCACAGCTGGTCCACTAGAGGGCGCTGGTTACAAACCATTCTCTCAACTTTGCACTGCTGATGACCAGAAGTGTGAGGGGATTATCAGTGGATACCACTGTTTTTATTTGTTTCAGCTATTATTGTTATGTTAAACTGAATTTTAAAAGCTTTTTTAGATATATATGTTTTTATTTATTAATTGTTTTGGCCAATGATTGAAATAAAAAAGATTAAAACAACGCTTGTAAAGTGGAAATTGCTTGTAAAGTGCTGCTCTGAACATTGAGTCCAGAAGCTGTAAGGTCAGTTTGATAACAAGGTGACAAAGTGACGCAGAGACTTTCCTTCTTTTATATGTGCCGAGTTGATTCTGCACAGGTTCCTGCGAAGGAAAGCAGTCAATAAAGCCGTATAAAAAGAGCCATGGTGTTGGCTGTGAGCGCAAAGCAGCTCAGGAGAGCGATAAGCCTGGCCCTGGGGAGGAAGTGACACACAAGAGTTTAACTTTCAGAGAAACATTATAGTTAATGCCAATAATGACCTCACGCTTACAGGAATGTTTCTAAATAAGACACAATAAAAGGCTTCATCATCATGACCTGGCTGGGATGTAGCCTGAGACAGTTGGGCCAAGGTTTACTGAACAATGCACCGCTGTCTGCCGGACGGCTTCAAACTGGTGATCGGATGCAGTGTCTGTACTATCCTGTACTTATTTCCCTCGATGCAGCCTGTGCCTCGGGTTGGTTTTCATCAATACGCACCAGAGGCAGGGAGCCGAAACCTCTCAGGAGCAACAGGAACATGACCTAATCACATGACGGGTTCAATCGCAGCCTCTGATTTACAACCCCTACGATATATAGCCTATCGTGGCAGTGGAAAAACCAGATATCGCCAGCAACACATGTGACGGCTCCACCTGCGGCATGCCAGTACATGCTGTACAGCGTAACCAGCCGTGTCTAATGTAAATGGTAATGCATCCGGAGTAATTAACCCCACATGGCATAGAGCGAATTAAAAGGCACGTCTGACCGCGCGGTGAGGACCGTATTGATCAAATGCGCCTATTGCGTTCCTGGTGCAATCAAACAGCTGTTGGTTCATATCGCCTGACGCCCGGGCCCAGGCTTATGAGCGGCGCTAATCAGCTGCCACATGTGCAGCTATGCCAAAACACGCAGGGCTCAGAGGGGTTCATTAAAACGGGACCGGAAAGTGACGCGCAAACACAGGAGGCTTTGTGGTGTCAGTCGTGTTCTGCTGATTTTGAACTGCTTCATCTCCTGCTCTTCTAACAGAGTATCTGTTGTTGGTGGTTAATGCCAACAAACAATCGCTTTCTTTGAGTCCTCCTGACAGAAGGGAATGCGCCTGTCGGGGAAATGCAGCAAGCATGCGGTAAGATCACCGGAGCAGAATCACTGTCACCCACAGAAACGGGAGCGGGAGGCACAGAGGTGGAGGTGTGATCATGTGGGGCAGAAGAAGTAATTTTGGCGTTAAATAGTCACCTCGGATCCAGGCGGATGTGGGAAAAAACATTTTCTAACAGGTCAGGTCTGCAAAAAGACAGATTCAAGCAGAAGAACAAAGCCTACATGTCAGCAGATAGATTTTAGTCACAAAAGCAGACATCCTGTGGTTGAATTTAAAATATTGCATATATAGAGAGATGACACAGGTCTACACTTATTGTCTGACATTCATGTCGATCTCATTCATGGTTATAAATGTTGATAAATAAGTTTGAGGGCAATTCTCAAATCTTCAGCTGTCGAATAATATTTGGAGGTTCCACCTCACGAACTGGACCGCCACTCGGAGCTGGGTGTTATGCGTTTAGGAGAGGTTGGAAAGGCTGCTGGTTTGAAACTCAGTCAGTCACTCTGGGTCCCGGAGCACCACCCCTGACCACAGACTGCACCCTGTGTGCCGCTCATTGTGGGTACCACATTGCGCCCTAAAAAGTTCACACTTACACGAACAAGGTGACTTTTTCACGTTGATTGCCTGCCGTTGGTCGCTTGACATTTCACCTCTCTCTCTCGGGCGTTCCCCCTGTGGAGTGGATGGGCGAGTAAGATGGCCTTGCGCTTGTTTTGCAAAAAGTGACTTACTTACCTACATTTCCAGAAAATGTTTCCACTTCACCTTTAACGTGACACAGATTTGAATTTTAGCAAAATTTCACTTCGCTATGGACGTGCTTCCACTGCGCTGTTCGCTTTTTGGCTTCGCTGTTTTCACCTAATTTGTGCCGCTGGCTAACCTTAGCCTGCAAGCTGAACTCTTGTGGTATATGTGCGTTCACAAACACATGAGAATCCATCTTGTACCGCTCCGGCTTCAACCGTTTCTGTCCGAACCAAAAAACAGTTCGGGCCAATCACGCTGCAGCATTGAGGTTTAAGGCGGGACATACCGGTGCAACGGAAGCAAGAACTGCTGAGCCCACAGCCGAACCAACACAAACATGGCAGCACAGGAGGACGCATGAGTGCTGCTATCACATCTGTTTTATAAGAATCCACAATTTCATTTTGAAAGAAGAGCAGCAAGAAGTGGTTTCTTATGATGCCTGCTGCTTACGTTTTAATTTAATACCGCCATTGGCCAAAAGCAACCTCTGGTAGGTGGCCACTAGGTGTTATTATTTCAGCTCGGAGAGTTCTGCTCTTTTTCCCAAAGAAATTCAAATGGAGCAGTGCCAGATTGATAATGTGCAGAACTAGAGTGCTACACATTATCAGTCTGGCTGGCATGGTTAGCTGTTCGCATCGCAGACCTTTAATTCAGTTTTGAATGCTTCTTTACATTTTAAAATTGTTCAATTTGTTTTACTGCTACTTTTATAGACTAATTCTTTCCATTTGACTTTATATTAGAGATTCTATGATCAATCTGTTATTTTAGTGTAGGGCTGTGTTATTTATTAGGTCTTATTGATTTTATTATTTGTTTATGCTATCATATGACTGCTGTTCATTTACTCTGTGTACAGCACTTTGATCCTGTGTGTGTTTAAAGGGTTCTATACATAAAGCTGGTATGGTATGATATTTTATGGTACCGGGATAACATGTAAATCACTCCTTTCATTTGCCTTGTTTGCATTCAGTATGAATTTATCTTAAGGTGTGGGTTAAAGCCGGAGACAAATCTCCTCGCTGCAGGACTATGAAACATGAAACATGGAGCACTGTGCTGCCCCCCGCTCAATGACCAATGAAGATGGGCACCAACATCTTCTGCCGCTTACCTGAACCCCACAGCCCTGCCTGGGTGGAGCAGGCATAGAGCGTGAAAGGAAGCATTTTTAAGATAACCGTTCTAGTTTTAGGAGGAGATTTTGCCACATGCTGCTCAGGTTGTAGTTTTTCTGTAATTTGGGCTCACTCACATCTCCATGGGTTATCTGATGGCGTGTTGCAGAAGCAAATTTCCCACCCCTAAAGCTTTCTCACATTTTCTCCTGTAACATCCATAGACCCCTTCTTAGTTGGGATTTCATCTGACAGACAACCACATGGTATTACATCCAGCACATCAATTTGTTTCACAAATAGTCTGCTGAGATGCATTACCCTCTTTTACTTTCTACCACAGCAAAGAGGTAAAGTAACTGCTCCGAGCTGTAATGGATGGTGGAGGTGTGATGCTAAACACAGGCCGAGCCTGGACAACATTTCACATTTATTATATTTATATCCAGCCACCATGAATAATTTAGCTTACTTTAGCAGTCGATAAGATCCTCCTGTGGTGATTAATCATTTCATTGGGCTTATTTGTAATTTGTGGAGCATGTGGAACAAGCTGTCCAGTGTCACAAGAGTCGTGTTCAGTAGCAAAGAGTACTAAAGATAAGAAGAGTAGCAGATCTTATCAGCGTTCTACAAGGCAGGTCCTTGTTCACCTCCAATGACTCTTTGCGTCCTTGACCTAAATGAATTCATTAACTAAGTTGTTGAGCGTTGTTGTAGTTTAATACTACAGTCCCAGGACTGACTCTGTGGTGCAGAGGGACGTTTATCAGTCTCCAGTTATTACAGTGCTGGCTAAATGTACCGTGAAGCACTTTGGGCTCCTCAGTACAGGATGGATTTCTTTAATCTAAACGGGCTTAATGGGTACAACACACGTTTTTGTTGCTGTTGAAAAGCTTCGGGCCGGACACTGGAAGCAGCCCTTCTTCATTTCACACAATTGCTTTATGTTCCGGTTCCACTTGCAGCAAATCAGCCCACAGCATGACGCTTCCACCACTATGCGTGACAGTTCATGCTCTTATGGGTCTGAAAGCCGCGCTTTGAGTCCTCAAAATGTTGTAGTCTCTGTTGCCAAAACGCTAAGTCTTTGTTTTCTCGGACCAAAACGACTTTTCTCCAGAAGAGATTTGGCTCCTCGTTCCTTATTGTTAAACTCCCTTCACTGTGGACACTGTGTCCCATCCCCTTCCAGCTGTTCCTGTACCTCCTGACCAACATCCTTTCTTTAATTAGGTGACGGTTTGGGTCAGATGGTTCAACACAGCGATCTAAAGTGATATTAAAGGAGCTGGTGAACAGTTGCAGTGGGTCTGATGCTGAGTCACTGAAGCCAGGAGCATTTATACGGGGGACTTTGATTATTGGACGCTGCTACACAGGTGAGTAAATGAACAGATGGAAGTCAGCTGTTGAAGATCAGGAAACTGAGAGTAAAACCAGTAACCAGAAACGCAGGAATAAAACGAAACAGAAGATGTTCCAGTGGAAAATTATGAAAGTCGAAAAGATCAAAGTCCAACGGATTAGGACAGAGGCACCTTTGGCCATTTAGTTTAAAGGCTGCGCAAATATCCCGACAGCACAATGTCAGAATCCTGTTCAGGCAAACAAAAAGTGTTCAGTCTCACTTAAACCTGCAAGGGGATGTTTGATATTGTATGGGGTATACTGTACGTTGGGGCAGCGTGATATTAGGAAAACGTGATACACAGCAAAGATGGAGGATGTTGTAACAACCTTATGACCTGTGATAAATAAACCAATAATTAACAAATGTTTTTCTTTCCACTTCGGGTTCATAACAAATGGTTATGAATGGCCAGGTTATGGGTCGTATACCCAGAAACACTGAAACATGGTATTATTTTAATCTCATCAACAAGGGTTTGGAAGAAAAAAACATTTGGCCAACATGTGTGGTCTGATCCACAACAAGTGTCACTAAATGTACTACAGACATGGCGAGCCTGGATGCATGGCGCTGAAATAATTAGCAGGCATTGATTACAGGCTGGGCAGTTCATTGCAGTGCGCACATTGTGTACAGGTATGCTGCAATAGCAAATCATTTGAAATGTATTGTGGAGCCCTGGTATAAATCTGTATTTTAGTCTTTGTGTATAATTTTGAGAAAATCCACAACAAATTCAAACGAATCAACAAGAATGGCTCCAATGCATCACTAAAATCCTAAAATGAATATGAAAATCATGCTGAGGATGACTAGCTTTGAAGCCTTGGGTGCAGCTGTTACAAGAGGTCGGCCTCTTATCTGCAAAAATAAAACGCTGAGCTGCTTTGCTGGTGCAAGATCAGATATGTGGAGCAGTTGGAGAATATCTTCCTAATAACCTCAGAAATCACACCTTCATCACCAGACATGTTCAGTCATTCATGTTTATTGCACCACCCTGTACAAACATATTATTAAAAAAAACAAAAGCACGTTTCTAGAACAAGTCACAAGAGTTACATTCATCATCCCAACGTGATTAAACATACAAAATAAATTGGCATAACTGTGAGTAAGATCAAACCCACACGAAAGCTCAGCAGATGCCACTCAATGTGCGTCATTGCAGCTCACTATTGAATACATCAGCCCACGCAACGTCCGCCGAGGTAAACACTTCCTAAAACTTTAAATAAATCACAGCATAAACGTAAACAAAACAGGTTTTCTTTAAAATTCACAACGTCTTATTATTCAAACTTATGTACAATCCGGGGCACGGCGAGTAAAGGCATGAAGAGCATCATCTGTTCATCTATGGACAGGCCGGCTTGAATTAAACTAAAGCAAAACTTTTTTTTTTTTTTTACGGCTTTATTATCAGAACGAACGACATTGTCGTTTTTATGTGTCACCCCAAGCTGGAATCATCACGACTTTTTCCCGGCATTGCAGTAGAGAACCATAGAAACCACCATGGCGGCGATCTGTGAACAAAGAGAGTAGTTGCAGTGCAACAGAAACCCTTTTAATCTCTGTCAGGTAGATGTAGCATAAAACAACAGCATCAGTGAAACTACAGGGAAATCAAACGGGGTGGTAACGTACCTCCAGAGCAGCGATTCCCATAGCTACAGCAGCGATGATCACGGCGTTCTCCTCAAAGAGCTGCACCAGCCTATTGAAACAGCCCGGGACATTCTGAAAGGGAAACGCCGGGTTTTACACGATAAAAAGGACCTAAAGATGGCTGCCCGTTGTATTTGTGTCAAGCTGAAACAGAAATGAGTTCGTCTCATACCGATCTATGTGCTGCGTTTGTGTTGCATAACCCCACGGTGACATTAGACAAGCAGCACGTCACGGGGTACAGCTCTCCTCCGTGAAGTTCGTTGAAGGGAGAGCCATCAAAATCCGTGTAGTTCTTGTATCCGCAGCACTTGAACTGCAAAATGCCATAAAGTATTAATTACAGAACTGCCTCGGATGGCGATGCCTCTGTGCAACACGTGTCGCGACAAGCTGATCGATGAGGAATACATGCAGTACCTCCTCCATGGTTGCGTTCCACACAGAGGTCATTTGTTCATCCTTTCCGTAATCTTTTTGGATCACGGTCCTCATTTCATTCTCCACACTGTCGAAAATTTGACCAGCCTGGGAAGAAGACATAAAAGGCATTTGCTGTTTAAAAAAAAAAACACACATGTTGCTAATTCTACGGCCTCCGTTAGTCCGATCTGTACAAGTCGAAAACCCAAAGAGATCCTGTTGTACTTTTCTGCAGCTCTTACCAGATCCTGGAAGACGAGCAGCACCACGGCGCCTGCGACCTCGATGATGAAGATGATCAGCACGATACTGAAGAACTGAAGGGCGAGCAAACACCACGTCAAACATGCTTTTCATGGCGTCAGGTTAAATAAATACACACGTAGGTGTGACAACGGGGATCACCCACCGTCAGCAGCATGCACTTGCTCTCTCTGATGGCGCCGCAGCATCCCAAAAAGCCGATGACCACGAGCACGGCGCCCACGCCGATCAGGATGTAGCCGACGTTGAACAGCTGGTACACCTGATCTGGGGCATCTTCCACTTGGTCCAGCAGACCCAGCAGAGAGCCGCTGTCCACCTTCACCCACACGCCGACTCCCAGAAGGGCTGCACCGGCCAACTGCATGGAGAGCAGAGGGAAACGAGGGCATTGGAGGAGAGAAATGATGCAGGAACATAACATTTTATGGTGATAATGATAATCATTCTGCTGCTCATGTTGGGAAATGAGTATATATCTAATTATTCTTATCAAAAGTTGTATTTTTCAGGGTCGGATGCGCTGTGATACTAAATAGGTAACAAAGGGATTTTTCCAACTGCTTTCTATACAGCGCAGCGCCTAACTCTCTAGAAAAAAGTTTGTACTCCACAACAACATGATCAGACTTCAATTGGCCTTTTCCACAGGATGAACCAAGAAAGGGTAAGACGGCGAAATGAGGCCGTATAAAAGTGTTACTGTCAGTGGGTTGCTTTCTTCAGCGTAGTTTTTACACCAAAGAGCGCCTTCTGTTCACCGAAAACCAGCAGCAATACTTACGAAGATGCCGCCGTTGAAGATGAACATCATTATCTTGAGGAAACCTTTGCAACACATCTTGGCTGATTTGGGCTGATGAAGAGAGGAGAATGACAAAGAGGGATCAGAGTAAGCAGATTAGGTGTTTTAACAGATTTGTTTTTGACTTCTCGTTTTTACAGCCAAACAAAAAAAAAAAAGGAACGGCACGAGGCGAACTGAAAACACAAGTGGACGCAGAATGGGTCCGACGGGATCAGGCTCAGTGAAACATTAACCTTGGCAAGCTGCAGAAAAACAGAGAGAGTGGTTCTAATCTTCTGCAAATATTGCACGTTTCTCTTGCTCACATAAGGCCATGTTTCGGTTTAAGAATCACGCAAGGTGAACGACCAATACCTGGATTTTGATATATTTTGGACACTTGACTAAAATGGTGTCCTTTAAACTTAAAAATGGGCCTTCAACCTTTTAATGTTTGGATAAATTAATTTTATATATGGTATATTTACCTTGCTATTGTGCCAACATGTAAAGATTATAGCTCATGTTCTCTTCAGTAGAAAACCAAATCGCTGTCATGATTTGTCAGAGTTGATAGCTGGCATCGACTGTTTCATGGTTTCAAAGCTTCCTGGAACAAAAGCACTATAAAACACACACATTCACCCTTGAACCTCACATCAGACAGTTTATACTTCTGCCTATTCCCGGCTGAGATCAGTTTTATAGTTTATTGAGGCTTACGCCCCTCTTCCTTATCACGGATTGTTTCCGGGAGGCGATAAAATGATCATATGACAGCAGCAAAAACCACCCATGCCTGATTGCCTTCAATGGAGACAAGAGGACAAGTTTATCCCGGCCATTTTTACAGTTCGTGCTAGTTCTTTTATCCAATAGGTAACAGTTTGATAAACCGGTTTTGTTGTCACATTTTTCTATTTGAGAGAACAGAGTTGGATTTCAGAGCGTCCATCTGTTGAAACTAAATTGTAAAAAAAAAGAACGAAAAAACAAAGTACTGAGAACAATCTTGCAGGAAATAATCACACTTTAGAACGAAACATCGGTTAAAATCTGGGTAGAATTCTGCACTTCTTTGACGCTGCGGACTAAAATTGACCTACGTTTCCTAAAATGTTCTAGTTCTGACAAAACCTATCCGGGTTCTGGCCAGACGGAACCTTTTTGGTCAAAGGTGCAATAAAGCCTGAGGGCGTACCTGTGCTGCAGAGACGACTGTGTGTCCGTTGAGGTCTGATGCTTCAGGAGTGTGTGTGCTCGGCCAGGCTTGTGAATGCCTCTTTATAGTCCACAGCTTTCACACAGACACATGCAAACCAGGCTTCACCCAGGAAACGTTTATAATCTTGATTGCGGGACGAGCGTAGTTTCCTGGTGACCAAAGTCCACCTTTCATGGCCCAAACCGATTCCAGGCAATCCACGGTCAAACTAACTTCCCGTTGGACATCCCTAACTTTTAAGACAACGTGATTTTGATTTCAAACTCAATGTCAATATATTCTCTTAAGAATGAGAAAAAGAGACACGTTGGGGAAACGTGCCGACCTGACAACTTGCTGTATCAGAGGTTAATTGCTGAGGCAAACACGTCATGGAAAGGTTTGGCAACGTGTGAGGAGTTTGATTGATTGATTGTTTTATTTCAAGAGTGTAAAGATAAAATAAAGACGTGAAGGAAAGGAAACCAGGGCAGTGAAGCGGGTGAAGGAATGCGATCGACTTCCTTGGCAGAAGTAGGATGAAGCTTACCCCTATTTGATCCACCTCATATTTCACATGGGTGAAAACTTACAAGTCACTGTTTTTTTTTTCAAACAAACAAAATCAGACAATATAAATATATAACTGCTGTGCCTTCCAGAGTACTGCCACTCCTTGACCTTTCCAACATTTCGTCACGTAAACACACACAGACCCCAAAGCGTTTTATTGAGGCTATTTTGGGAAAGGCTGACGCAGCGGTGGAGTGGAAGGAAAATAACACATGGCTTTAAAGATTCCTTCATAATAAAAAGCTGAAAAGTGAGAAGTGTGTTTTCATTCAGCATCCTTTGCTCCCATACCCATAAATAATATCCGCTCCAACTCCCTGTCCTCAGAGGTCACCAAATGAGTAGAGTCCACCTATAGAGTCCACCTTTTTACTAACAAGCAAAAAAAAAAAAAAAAGAGTCCACTTGTCTATAATTTATCTCTGGTATGAATCCAGCCGATCTCTGAAGGCCTCAGGTTTGGTAGAGAACATTAGTGAACAAACAGCATCCAGAGAGAAAGGGCTGGGGAAGCATGGTTAGGTTATAGAACAAGCTTTGAACATCTGGTGGAGTATTGCTTCATTAGCGTGCGGCACAACTGCAAAGCCACATTCCACACACCTGGCCTTCACAGAGGAATAGCAAGCAGAGAGCCACTGCTGAGAGGAAGCCACAAGAAGTAGGGTCTGCAGACTGTCACAGGACGTGTGGAGGGAAGAAGGAGCAGCTCTGGCCCTGCTGAAGCACTGTGTGGTGGAAAACTAACATTTACAACCTCCCTGAACACACCACGGGGATGCTTTTCTTCTGCAGGGACAAGAAGGCTGCTCAGAGTTGATGGGAAAATGCTGAAAACTGGGCGATCATAGAACAAACCTGTTAGAGGCCGCAAAAATCTTGTGCCGCAAAGTTTTACCCTCCAGCACGACAATGAGCCTCAACACATAGCGATAATAGGATGGTTTGGATCAATTCAGTTTATTTATATGGCGCCAATTTGCAGCATACGCCGTCGCAAGGGACTTCACTAACAGCCCCAATTTATACACAGAAAAATATCTTCCTCTCAATCTAATCCTAAACACTGAAACGATTCAGTCAATCGCGTTCTAATTCAGTCAAGCTCAGTTTATCATTCAAATTTATGAAAAGTGTTAGCTCGAAGGAAACCCAGTCGATTGTATCCAGGGACTGACGTTGCAGCAATCCCTCCTCCTGAACATGAGGCGACTGTAGACTGTAGATCGTATAGAGTTCTTGATTGTGCGACAATCCCTGACGCCGTGCATGCATGTGGGGACAGTGGAAAGGAAATCATCATAGCATATTCACGTGTTAGAGTGGCCCAGTCAAAGTTCAGACCAAAGTCTAATATATATATATATATATATATATATATATATATATATATTTAAATCTCTGTGTGGAAGACCTGCAACTCTTAAGTACGGTGAAAAGGTGGCTCTATGCAGCATTCTGTAGGGGACTGCATACAAACACAGAAACTTTTCAAATTTATAAATCTTTTGAAAGTCATACATCCCTTCTTTGCACTTCAGCCCTTAAATGCTATATTAGATGCCTCATACAGTTGTGTTCACAATGCAATCCCAAATTAAAAGTCGGGGCATTGCACAAAACGCAGATACGAAACTGATTAATTTGCTGATTCTTTTCAACCTATATTCATGGCATGGGTAGCTTGCAGGTCTGTGAAGGCACCTTTAGCGCTGGAAGGTAAACCCAGGTCTTGGAGCAACAAATGCTGCCATCCAAGTAACGTCTTTTGTTTCACAACAACAATGCTGAGCCAGATTCTTTGATGTGTCTACAGTGTCTTAACAGTAGGGGTCTCTGTGTCTGCCACCCATTCTCAGGGACTTAATTTCAACGTCTTGCTCTTGATTGATCAAATCAACATCCGCTTAGAAAAATTTGTTCATCCTTTGCTGGAATGCCTAAATTACATCAAAGCTCGGATGGCTCTGAATTTTTTGAGTTTCAGTAATAAAAAGACCTAGGTCATAGTATTCTGTACAAGTACTACATACATTAAAAACCAAGAGGCAGGATGCACAGATGTGGATCTTTTAATTTCAACTTTTAAGAGGCTATAAACCCGACAAATGAAACAGCACAATGACAATCATTAAACACACATGACAGAAAAATAAGTTAGATAAAGGCAGGTGATGATTTCATTTCAAAGCGACAAAGTACAGGCTCTTTACAAGTCATGCCCACCTGTTCTGACATCATCCACAGGCGAGTATGACCTCAACATTCAGGAATGTCTGAATTTACATGCTCACTTCTGCATTTCCCGACAGCGGCCACAGGAGGGCAGCGCGACACTAGTCAATCTAACGTAGGGTCCTTCGGCCGCGCCGAGCTGGCTCACGTCCTCGACTGCAACAGGTTCTGTTCACATGCAGGAGGCTGTTAGAGCGGGGGATGATGGGAACAAAAGGCAGAGGGGGAGCTCTTTGGCATTACTGGCTAACAGTCTGAAGGAAATTATGGGCGAGCTCTTGAACCGCCTCGGGGCCGAGGAGGGAAAAAATCCAATTAAGTTTATCTGTTTAGGTGTGTGAAATTCAGCTTGTTGCGAGGAGCGCTGCCATTAGCTCCCATCGGCCATCAGCAAGCACAGCCTCCCTGACTGGTCGCAGGCTCGTCCTTCAAGCCGTCCGCCCTCTGACTGACTGGCTGGCCGGCATCGCCGTTGACACACTCGTTCATCTTCTTGCAGATAAGGTCCACCAGCTTGTCGAAGACCTGCTTCACGTTGACGTTGTCTTTAGCGCTGGCCTCGAAGAAGTGGAAACCTGTGGACGGAGACAGGGGAGATAGAGGCAAAAACTCTTCATCAGATGACGCGTGATCTGAGTGTTGTGGGGTGAGACAAAGACCAACGTAGTGTGTGTGTGTGTGTGTGTGTGTGTGCGTGTGTGTTACCGAGCTCTGTAGCCAGTCTCTGGGCGTCCTCCTTTGGGACTTGCCTGTCGTCTTCCAGGTCCAGCTTGTTGCCCACCATCACAACCTGCGCGCTGTCCCAGGAGTAGGTCTTGATCTGGGTTGCCCTGGGAAACAGCCAGAACGTCTTCAACAGAGGCGGTGAGGCAGCGTGGGCGCTGACGTGTCTGAGCTGTTTAAATCGGAGGCTGAGCATAATAACCGAAGACCACTAACCGCTCACTCAGGAAGTAAGGCCTAACTTAAAAAAACACCGACGCCTGCCTCGCTGACCTTACAATTCATTTGGCAGCTCCAATTATGCTTCCTTTGGAGTTAAAGTCACTATACAGACATTGGTTGGCGTCCCTGGGAATGATGTGTGAAAAGCCTGAAAATAAATTCCTCATTACACTTAAAAGTCGCCAGTGCGTTGGTAACCCCGGTGTCAGTACAAAGTGCCGTTACTAATAGGCCATCATGGTGTTGTGTTTCACAGGCTTACAGCACGCAGAGAGACGGATATGTGAGGACGATCCAGAACGATCGTCTACAGAGGAGGGCTCACAGATTTCCTACAGGATTTAGGTCTGAAGCTGGCAATGACAGAAGGCCGATTCGGGTTTCTGGTAAAACATTTGTGTCGGCTTAGGCCAGACGTTTTGGCTCTTAATCCATATGAAACATGTATGACGGCCCGTCTTCAGCGTTCCGGCACCGTCCATCAGATTTTCAGTTTAAGATCTCCTCATGATGCCATGCTCACCGACAAGGTTTGCAGGGTCATTAGAAGAAAAACAGTCCCCCAGCATCACAGACGCTTCGCCGTCTTTAACACATGAGGTGCTTTTCTTTTGCAATCAAATATCTTATTTATAGGCCGTTTACACATCAGTGTAAAATGAGTAGCAATCTATTTGTCTGTGTCTGCTCTGCTAAATTCTTTATTTCTCGTACCAAAACCTGACACGATGATAACCACTCACTTTCTATTCCGCTTATTAAGATTTGTCATAAGATCCATCTTAACTTGGTTGAGTGTGTTTCATCTGTAGTGTTTTTTTTTTTTGCTCATTAAAGCGCCGGAATGTGTTTATCCCTAATTTCTCCAAACACACCTTTAGGTAAGAACACAGCAGCTTACAGTTTTGGCACTCTGGCTTTTCCTACCACAGACACGAGACCTGCAGCTCGTGTTTACTTGCCCTTTGAATTGCCCTTAGATCCGACTGTATGCGTGCGCGGCTCTTTGTTCTGCGCATCTGTGTCGCCGTGTGATTAACCGGTCCAGGATGCACCCCCAGCTTTCACCCGCTGACCACTGGAGCCGCGCGAGCGTCATCAACCACCTGAGACCTTCTGAAGAGGAAGGAGGAATGGCGTCGGTGAGTCTTCGCTTTTCCCTACCTAGAGTCCGTTGCTATGCTCAGTATCTGTAGAAGTTTAATTTCTCTCCATGTCATACCAGTAATGCATTAGTAGCAGCGGCTCCAGGCGTACTGGGATTTTTAAAATAATGCATTTGAGTTTTTTAAGTAATGCACTATTTTTTGTGGCATTTTTATACAACAATTCGGTTTTTTTTGTGCTAACCAAGAAGTTTCCGTTGGTATTTTTGGCATTTGGTCACTTCTGTTACGTTGACTAATGTGAAGAATTGTTTATGCGATGATTGAGCGCCTGTTTTTGCTTTAGAAAATTTAACTATTGTGGATCTCAGACTCCAAGCTCATGAGATAAAGCGACTTTGAGATAAGTGAACATATGATGAGTTATGAGTGTTAGAGAGGAGTTGCATTTACTTGATGGAACTACAGGGAACTTGCACATCTGTGCCGACTCAATTACAGCTGAGTGGTATAAAAAAATGTTATGAAAAAACTGCTTGTTTCTGTCTTTTCCATCTGTTCATCTGGAAAGAACATTTGAAACCATACTTTGCATATATTATAACTGCCTGTCTTACTACTTTTGACTCACCCAAAAAACAAAACAAAAACAGCTGAGCAGCTTAAAACATTTATTAACTGAGCACGGAACATAAACTCTGGTACGCAGGCATCATGGGAACCCTGCTCCTGTACCAATAAGCCTCTTGTTGAAATGACATATTTCCTGAACTGTGCTTTTGTGATGCACTTAACATCAGTCTTGAGACATGGGGTACTTAAAGGGATAGTTTGGAAGCAAAATTCTGTAAAGTTATCATCAGTAGGTCCTTTGAGAACATCCTTTCGTTCTGTGATCTACATGGTTACGCCGCAGGATCATCTGAAACTTTTATTTTTGTGTCTCTGCTCTGTCTTCTCTAACCCCCAGTCGGTCTCAGTGGATGGCTGTTTACGCTGAGCCTGGTTCTGCTGGAGGTTCCTTCCTGTTAATGGAGCGTTTTTCTCCCCACTGTCGCTCCGTGCATGCTCGGTATGAGGGATTGCTGCGAAGCCAGCAACACATTACAGGCGACTATTCACTGTCACTACATGCTCACCCAGAAGGGGTGAATGCTGCAAGGCAATGACTCGATGCAATCAGCTGGGTTTCCTTAGGTAGAAACCGTTTTAAACAATCCGTCTGCATGATTCCAAAAAACTGACTTCCTGCAGTGCCTTGAGATGACATGTTGTAAATTGGCGCTATACAAATAAACAGAATTAAACAGAATTGAATGTTGCTCAGGGTAATGCTGCAAGTTGTGAGCCACGCCCCTTTGGTTCAACAACGCCAGCTTCATGCTCTGAAAACTCACAGGGTCTGTGAATTCGGTCAACCTCTAAGATGTGAAAGGTCAAAGAAATCTGTAATGGAGAGTGGGGTCATGGGATTTATTGCAGAACTATGACCTGAAAGGGGCTCCCTTCCCTATAGTGGAAAATATGTTAAACTCGCGGTGAGTTCATGGAAAAGTGAAGAGAACAGGCTGACAACCATTTAAAGCTCAGTTACAGCTTTTTCAAAAAATTAAAACAACTCAAACTGAAAATGTTTATATTCGTGGAGAACAATGCTGTAATAATAACTATTAAACATGTACTCTTGCACAAGAAGCCATTGTAAGGTTTATCTGTGGTTCTGAAGCCAATCAACGCACCAACCCTAAAGTCATGGTGGTTCAGTCGGCCCTAGGTATCAAACTGCCTGACCTCCTTGACTCATCGGTCTGCTCTAAATCTGGCAAGACTTATGGATTTTGTTTCAGGCTGTGATTTGTACCATTTTGGCCTTCTGGTTGTTGATTTTTTTTCTCCCTCGGCAGACTAAAAATAGGCTGATCAGGCCATTTATTTACCAGCAGGCAGCGTCCCCCAATGCGATGCAACATGGACAGTGTTTGGCTGAGACAAAACAGTGACACACTTAACAGTGGTCTCATGTGTATGAACTGCTAATAGCCGCCAACATGGTGTTGTTTCCCATGGGAATAAACATGGCCGGTTTGGGGTGTTGTGAATTTCTAAATGGAGCTAAAACAGGGTTTCCAGCAGACTAGCTTCTAGCCTTCCACCGCTCTGACGACGTCTGTCTACTACAGTTAACAGAACCCAAATTCAACTAAATCTGAACTATCCCTAAAAGGTCTCCTTACCAGTCCTGAACAGCACAGAAGGACTCCTGGCTGGTGATGTCATACATGAGCAGGAATCCCATGGCTCCTCTGTAGTACGCTGTGGTGATGGTCCTGTAGCGCTCCTGCCCCGCCGTGTCCTGCAAACATGGTAAAACCCAGAATTTCCTTCAATAGTTTAATGTCTCTCTCACACACACAGGCACACACATAACCAAACACATCATTTCTGCTTGATTTTTTTGAAAAGATTTCTGAAAAGACATCCAATAAAGTGAGGCAGAGAACAAGGATTAACTGGGAATAAAAAAGTTTGGATATTCCTTTCGTGTTGGATTAGCGATGCAGCAAGTTATTTCTGCTGAACTTTCCTTTTGTCAGAGAACGTCTAACACCCAGAACGGAAGATTTAGTACACTTTTCAGACGGGAGTCCATGCCATCCGCTAACATTCGGTAATAGATCTGTTCCCGGTGTCAGTTTGCGCGGTAAGCACATTGGGCTCCGGCAGCTCAGACCCATGCATCTTTCATGAAGCCTGCCGTCTGGGGACAATGTTAAACATCTACTGTCATTAGCTGTGGAGCGGCAGAAATTAGTTTCAATTCATGACAGGCAGCGACACGTAAGAGGGCAAACAATGAAAAGCACTACTTGTTCTGCTACTCTGTCTGCAGTGACTGATGAATTTTAAATCTTCTCACCCACAGGTAAGTGCTATTAATTATCTCAAGTAAATTACAGTTTTGACACTACAGAGACGGCAGCTCTTTGGGGCTCTGTTTTGCTGACACAGAGTCTGCCAATCCTGCTGTCTCGTAACAGGATATTTTATGTTGTAAACGAGGATTAAATAGCAAATTTCTGAGAATTCAAGCGGCAGTCATTCAGATTGTTATTTTAGAGCTCAGTGTTTAGCTTAATGTGAACATTATATATCTATAGATAGATAGATAGATAGATAGATAGATAGATAGATAGATATACATACATACACAGCAAACATATACAATTACAACCAATGCACCTTCAAGATGGCAGAGAATAAAGTCTTCCTATTGAAAGACGATGAGATTGAACTTTGCTTAAGGTAACTTTGAATTATATCCATGCATAGCTGAGGTTGTATTCAGAAGAGTCAACAGCCAAGCAGTTTTTTTTTTTTTTTTAATCATAGGCAGCTGTAATGTTGTGCATGTGCATTCATTTCTGCAGATCTCTTTGAAACCGCGCATGAGCAAAGGGTTCCCTGGAAGAAAAGTTCAGTCTTTTCCAGTTCACATGACAACACAAATCAGGACGTTTTCAAATCATTAGACTCTGGAACCTGTTTTCAAACTGTGTTGTTGTAAGAAAAAAAAATTGCCGTTGTGTAAATGAACAGTACCAAAGCAACCAAAGTGTTTCGTTTTCACCAGAAAACCTCATGTACACAGGGCCTTGGATGCGATCTTTACAGGTGCGATAGCACAGCAAGACTGAAAAATGCTGCAACAGAAAAACCCTGCAAAAACAAGCGGAAAAAAACCCCTGCTGCAAACACACCATAACAAAAACAAAAGTGCACCAGACCACTAGGGGGAGTCAACCACCAAGTCGTATAAGATCAAGCCATCAGTAAAGACATTAAAGCTAGAGTCAGCGATTTTTTCCTGAAGTTTTTCAATAACTACGCAAAAAAATCCTCTCTGGTCTTATTTCTTTCCACAGAGGCCTTCTTCTTCTTCTTCTCATAAACATGAACACGGTTCGCTTCATACAACTCTCTGCTGTTTTCAAAGTCTACGGTGAGAGCAATGGAGCTACAATGAACGGCTAACCGCTAACCTAGCTGCTAAGCTAACTGTATACATAAACACTAGAAGTGCACATGCTCAACCAGAAGGAAAGAGCACAGACACTGGCATTACGTAAGCGCGTCACAATAATTGGCATGTGGGACAACCAACTGATAAGGTGATACATTTTCTCAAAAATTGACAATGTGGTCTAACATGCTTAAAATCTGTTAAAATGTGTAAATACGATTTTGGTAAACAACAAAGCATTTCTTGCTGTTCTTCTTTAAAAGAAGAAATCGTGGATTCTGACAAAAACAGATGTGATAGCAGCAGCTACGTGTGCGTCCTCTTGCTTTGCCACGTTTATTTTCATTCGGCTGTGGGCTCAGCAGCTCTTGCTTTGGTCACAGCTGCATGACCCGCCTTAAACTACAATACTGCAAGGTGATTGGCCGGAACTGTTTTTGGTCCGGTCCCAAACGCTTGAGGGAAGGCCAGATAAATTCTTGTGTGTTTGTGAATGCACCAATACTGCGAGAATTCAGCTTGCAGGCAAGGTTATCTAATTTCTGTGATTGCAGCATTTTTCTTTTGCATTTGTTTTTCTTTTTCATTTTGTGTGTGTTTTAGGGTTTACATTATTAATGTAACTACAGGGCATATGGCCATTTGACTCAGAAGAGTCAGAGGCTCTGAATCTTCTAGTTCCATACACCAGACCTAAGACCGACGGGGGCCAAGCCTTTCAGTCCATGTCACCCAGGCTGGGAAACCTGTGCACCTCTACAGCAACCCTTAGTTGACTTTGTGGACTCTTAAAATGAACAAAAAAACATTCTTGTTTAAACGGGCCATTCAATGTTTATTTTCATTGTGAGATATTCTATCTTTTCTAATCTAAACTTGATTTCAATATTTTATTATTCTGCAGAGCCATTTGCAATGGTTTTGTCTGTCAAAGGCGTTCAACAAATAACCTGTACACAATTTTATTTTATTTTTTTGTTGAGATGCGCTGGGAAATCAACCGATGACCACAATCAAAACACAGGGCAGGGTTTCCCCCAGAAAATGGGGTAATCCTGGCAGTAGGTGTCATGGTAAGTTGGGGAAGCTTATTTACACCGCGAGGTTTTCTCCCAGACGGGAACTTTACTGACCATTTAAAGTCACTCTCAAACATCGAGGCAAACTAACAAGCGACGCTTAGCCTAGCGGCATGCCAGGCTTATAATACACTGGGTGAAACCCTGCAGTATCTTTTTTTCTCCCAGGTCTCAGTAACAACAACACTCTTCAGTGTTGGGTTTGTTACTGAGGGAAGAAGGCTCAAAGTCAGTAATTTTCTATGTTATTGCAGTGTTTAAAATCTAAGATAATATCTAAGACAATATTTTTAAAATAAGCTGTTTTCCACAGCATGTCTGTGGTTAATTCATGCTGCAAAAAATTGAGAGAGCGCAAAATGACTGGAAGGCAGTACAGCAAAGCTGCTCTTTTCTCCTTTTGAGCTTCCAGCCTCTGTCTGTTGTGGATCGTGCTGGACTTGGGAAGCTAAGAGTCCTACATTATCTGGGGAATAGACAAAGAGAGTAAGGGATAAGTACTGCTAGTCACGCTATTTACTAGCATAATAAGCTCTTATCACATCAAGTCTGTAATCATTTTATTTAAATACGATAGAAAAACTCCTTTATTACAGCATCTGCTCGCTTACATAGCAGGATGACATCGCCTCAGCTATTCTTTCATTTGCTTTAATCAGTCATTACATTTTTAGTGTGCTCATGGGGGGGGGGGGATAAAGCAGCAGTTATACGCATGTCTCATGTGGGTATGCTATCTACAAATGATATATTGTTAACAAAATATCTTTCATAAAAAGCAGTGTTCGGTCCCTGTTTGTATTTCATCTTTGCAGGATGAAAACACAATTATTGAAAAAGTAAAGAAAACAAAAACGTTCTGTTGAATGGACAAGATGCACAATGTTTCCTTGTATTCAGTTTTATGTGTGTCCATAAAAAGTCTTCTACAAAGTTGAATGAGGTTAGAGTTACATAAGTTCGAAGGTTTCTTTGTGCCATTACTCAAGCACTTCTGCTACAGCTTTTGTAAGTAGTGTGAAGAGATCAATAAAGAGGAAGAAATGAAAAATGTAGCGAAATAGGCTTCTAGTTTCCTTTTCTACACTGAAAAAGACTCGCTACTGCTGGCCGGAGGAAGGTACACGTCACAGCCAGCGGAGGCCTGGAGGGCAATTATTAGAGAGTCTCTGGCAATGAGTTCAATTAATGTCCTTTACTTTATCAGCTCACCCAGATCTGGAGCTTGACCCTCTTGTCATTCCTGTAGATGGTCTTGACTTTAAAGTCGATGCCCACGGTGCTCACAAACGCAGATGTGAAGGAGTCGTCGGCGTAGCGAAACAGGAAGGAGGTCTTCCCCACGCTGCTGTTGCCGATGATCAGCACCTTGAACATGTAGTCAAAGTTCTGGTCGGCTGCGTCCCTCTGCTCCTGGCCCGCCGCTGGATCCCGGACTAGCGCCATCTGTTGAATAAAATCAGAGTGAGGAAGGTCCCACGTGTGACTGACAAACGCAGACGTGCTCCTGGTCGCGGTGACAACTAAAGGTTTTGTGGTTCTTCGGCTGCAAAACGAGGCCGGATCCACGTTGGTACGCCGCTCTGCAAGACGGCCGAAATGAGCCGAAATGAGGAATTTCAGCGGCGGCGCAGTTTGTTTTTTCACCACAAGCTGTCAAAACGTCTTTCATAGCGGCGCTCAAACTTGCTGATGATCAGGTAATCAAGGGCTTTTAATTGGCAGCACCTGGCAGCTACATGCCTTATTAAGTCCTGTAAAAGCCGCAAGGTTTTTCTCCCATTTTTGTTTTTAATTGTTTTTTTGTCTTTGCGTAAATAAAGACGCTTTTTACCAATAGATTTTCCCAATGTAACGACGACGCATTTCAAGGTGTTTTGAGGGGACTGGTGGCAGCACAAAGTTGTTAAGCGAGAGCAAAAAGGAGTGGTGATGTAAAACTCTCCTGAGAGAACCATCATCCTTCAGCTGATCATCTGCCGTGTGCTGGGATTTCAGCTCGATGCGCTTTGGGGATCGCCGTGTTTCATGTCTATCAAACTGGGTTTTATTTGGCATTTTTTCCAGATTCAACTAAGGCCATGGGAGTTTCTTTTTGACAGGCTGGTAGTGGAAAAGTACCTACATCATTTTAATAATAATTGCTTGGATGCTTGGTTTTCAATTATGTGTAGTCGACATTGGGTCATCTCTTTCAGTGAATCTTAATGTCGGAAGGACTCATGGGTCAAAATGACTCAACAAATCCTAAAAACAGTTTAGTACTGGTGTAAAAAAAAAAAATGGGTGAAAATACAGTCGGTGTGCAAAGAGATAGTTTGAATAACCCAGAAAGCCAAGAGAAATGTTGAACATTAAACATTTTAAAAGAATACATATAGGAAGCAAAACAAACTGTAAGCACAGCAGTAAAATAAAAGAGCATTAAAGAAGTGCAAAGTGATCATTATCTCATGTTTGCTTTGAAATACTGATGACAAAGTATTCAACAGGAAGAATAAGTCAGACATATTCAATGTCAGCACGATGTTAAAAGGTCAAAGGAAGCACTAAAGGCTTAAAATGGTACTTAAAAAGGAAAATATTTTCTTCTCTTCACAGGTCAGATGTTCATTCAGGGTACTACGGTTATACTTTGAACCACATTTCAGCAGATCACAGGCTGAAGAGTTTATAGAAAAGTTGCTCAGTTGTATCCATTTACACCATCAGCTCAAATAAACAACCACGTTTTCCTCTTTCGACAATAACCGTAATCGTTTTTACAGCAGACCCGTGTCACAGCGGCTCCTTTCTCCCTCACACACACACAGTGTGGCGTCGCCTCTGGTCCTAATATAAATAATAAATGGACACCCTTAAAGCTATAGTTGATTATCCTGTTCAGAGACACTTTTTTGTTATACTGGGTGAAATGGTCCATCCTGACAGCAGTCAATACATTCTGTATTCAGAAAAAAAGGTTAAAAAATTAGATCTCTATGAGAGCTGCAGGCCTGTAAAAACTCTGGCAAAGCCCTGCTGTCTGCGCCGAACGGCAGGAATTTGTGTGTGCGCACACGTGTGTGTATGTGTAGTTTTCATATATACAAGTTACAGCCTGCAGTCAAAATACAAAAAAATGTGAGTCAAACCCGGGACACTTCAATTTGGCTCAAAACAGGGGACGTCCAGGCTAAAACGGGACAGTTGGCAACCCTAGTTTATGTATACGGCTAGCTTAGCGGTTAGCTTTGGTGTTAGCCGTACATTGTAGCTCCGCTAATCTCACCTTATACGTTAAACATGGCTCAGAGACGCAAGAAGCGAACCGCATTCCTGTTTATGAGAAGAAGAGGAAGGCCTCAGTAGAAAGAACTAAGACCAGAGAGGATTTGGGAGATTTTTAAGACGTGATCCCCTGAACCTCCAAAAGCATCTAAAGACAGTTACAAGGTCGGCTTTCTATCACCTGAAGAACATTTCTAGGATTAAAGGACTGATGTCTCAGCAGGATCTGGAAAAACTTATCCATGCGTTTATTTTTAGTCGAATTGATTACTGCAACGGTGTTTTCACAGGTCTGCCTAAAAAGTGGGTCAGACAGCTGCAGCTGATCCAGAACGCTGCTGCTGCATCCTCACTAAGACTAAGAAAGTAGAGCACATAACCCCAGTTCTAAAGTCCTTACACTGGCTCCCTGTATCTCAGAGAATAGACTTTAAAATACTTCTGTTAGTCTATAAATCCCTAAATGGCTTAGCACCTAAATACATCACAGACTTGTTATCAGTGTATCAACCCTCCAGACCACTCAGGTCTTCTGGCTCCAGCCTTCTCTGCATACCTAGAACCAGAACTAAACATGGAGAGGCAGCATTTAGTTCCTATGCTCCACTTATCTGGAACAAACTTCCAGAAAACTGTAAAAGTGCTGAAAGCCTGAGTTCCTTTAAATCGAGATTAAAAACACATTTGTTTAAGATTGCCTTCAACTGTTCTAGTTAACTGAATCACCACTTTTTTGTTCTTTTTTTTCTATCTACATTTTACTCCTACTTGCTTTTATTCTGTTTTATTTTGCTATATTTTAATCATGTAAAGCACTTTGCATTGTCTTTGTACTGAATTGTGCTATACAAATAAATTTGCTTTGCCTTGCCTTGAAGAGCGGATGAGCAGGTAAGACGCTCTCGCACATGCAGTTATCCAAAAAGGGACTTGGGGAAACTTCAGGAAAAATCTCCAACTCTACCTTTAAGTCATGATAAACATGCCCCAGTCAATTTCCACTGGCAATTTCACCAGGAAGTTGAAAAATATACTATGAAAGTTGTTCAATTTTAAAGGTGCATTGATGGGAATTTGGTGAACGATGACTCGTCAATACAAGCTCTTTTTTAAGAATATAATGGCAGAAAGATATAAGAATAACATGTAAAGCCTACCTGCTGTGATAAATTATCATATTAGGAGCAGAGGCAAAGTCACCTGTTGCCATTGCCACCTGAAACCCTTGCACATTAAACACATTTACTAATCAGAATGAGGTCAGAGTTCTCATTCAGGTGAAGACCATAAGGCAGAAAATTGCCTGACTCTGGTCACCAGCTGATTTGCTCATTCCATCTCTATTAATTGTAGAACGGTTCGAATTGCCAACCTCGGCAGTTCAAGAGCTGTGCCTCAAATCAGAGATGGCTCAGGAAACTCTGATCGCTGCGTCACAACGAGGAAAAGCCGGAGCTCTCAGGGGAACCTTGTGTTAGGATGAGACTAACGAGTCCACTTTTGGACTTGGGACTGTCTTTAATGACCCGGTAGAACAAATGCCCGTCTGTCTCCCGGCCTTTCCTTCCTGAGAGATCATCACTAGGCCGTAAATCACATCCAGGGCGTGCCCCCCATACGCCGTTTCCCTCATTATCAGTCACCCACCGCTCCCCCCTGTCCATCCGTCACGTGAAGTCACCGCATAAACTTATAGCATCTGTAGGCACTGAGTGGTACGCTGAGGGCAACGGATCCTCTTAACCCGGCCGCGCGTTTCATCCATCATCACCCACCGACACTCCCGTTCAAACGTGTGTACGCAAACACACACACCCACTCTCATCCATCTCCCTTAACCCGGCCATACTCATCCATCTCTGCATCCCCTCCCTGCCATAAACCATCCATATCTCACCCACTCTTTCCTCCCCTCATCCCTCTGCATCATAATGAGGCTGAGCCATCCATTCATCAGCACATCCCCCCCTCCCTCCCTCCCTCCCTCCCCCCTCCATCCCAGAGGAGCAGAATGGTGGTGCTCCTCCCTGGCTGGCTGCTGATGGGATGTCTCTGGAGACCAGCTCAGTCAGCATTACCACTTCCAACATCCTGAAGGAGGAGACTGGGCGGCGTGCTCGCTGCCCACACACTCAGCAAAACACCAGTGGGTGCCCACGCATGCGCCTACATACAACTGTTGGAAGGACTTTTTTTTTTTATGTTTGTTTGTTTTGCAGTTACTTAGAAGGCAAGTTTTTTTTCCCACATGAAAGCAAACACAGCAGGCTGAAGCAACTTTTTTGTTGGTAGATGTAAATAAACTAGTCACTGGAGCGACTTATCACACTTTTTTAACTTTATACAACAGATCCCCCCTGATTTTCCACAAGTTCATACAGTAATAAAAAAAATAAATAAAATAAAAAACTTCCTGTCATTAGGTCGAAGTTATCGCTGACCCAATTTAATTTGGCTGCACCGAGGCACCATGCGGCAACTCTCCTCCGACTAAATCCCACCTCAGCCTACATCCCACCCGACTCACTAAAAACACGCGTGGAGGCAACTTTACCTTGGATGTCGGCTACAGCCTGCTCCCCTCCTCCCGTCCTGACTCCACAAACCTCCACCAGAGAGCCGAGAGTTGCGTGCTGCCGTCGGCCTCTCCAGCTCAGGTGCTCGGCTCCCGGATCTCCACCCCGGCGCATGTGCCCGTCACTGGGGGCAGCCACTGTGGAACATGTCAAGTTGGGCAGAAAAAGCACTTCCGGTTTGGAGCTCACAAAAATAAAACTCCCCCCACAAGGAAGAGATGATTGGCAAATGTCTGATCGCAAACTCCACATTTAGTGCTAAACGGCGTGCGTTGACTACATTTTCACTTTCTCAGATTTATCCACGCCTGTCAGAACAAAGAGGATATTTCATGACTGAGACCTAAATGATGCCTAAAAGCCCCTGAAGGTGGGTGGGCGTGGCTTCCATTGCACACCAGAGAACAAAAGGACATCATCAGACAGGTCCTGTGACCTGAACGTTTATCTTCCTCGCCCGGGGTATGAGAGAGAGCAGGTAAAGGGTTATAGGTCCATTTTTAGTCAGCCACCCAATGGAGAGTGGAGGGAAAAAACTCTTTCTTTAAAGTTGCTAAATCTGGGCACGCCCAAAACATAAGGATTTAACCGGCCTCATCTCTGTGGAAGTCCAAAACGGCTTCAGTTTATAATAAATAAATAAAAATAACTATTTATTGACTGATACAAATTGTAAACAAGTGTATCAATAATGTAGAGGTTCCAGTATTTTCTGACTGCTCCATTAAACTCAATTCTTTCTTTCATCAGTGTTCCTTACCTGCAGTCAGTGGGTGGCACTACGGCTGCTTTAATCTTTTTTTTATTTATTTAGAAGTTAACTTATTACCCAGATGTGCTAATCAAATGTCAGGGTCTGTCTGACAAGCCAAAGTTAACCTTATTTTGTGGTGCACAGCAGTATAGAACCCATGCAGTAATTAAACAAATACAGGATTATGTACTATTCAAAATATAACTACAAATTGTAATCCTTGATTTTCTTGTATAATTATTTAATATGTATTTAGTCACCAATACTTGTATATCTAATTTTAATTCTGATGTGCAAAACAAAAAAAAAAACAATAATGGGATTATTAATTTGTTGATTACATCATGGTGCTTTTTGCTCTCAAGCCATCCCTGCCAGCTTGCCTGTTGGGTAGATTTGGACAAGTGAGCTCTGGGAACTACTTATTTTAAATAAGTGGCACAATTTGTTTTGTTTTTTAATTTTAAAAGCGACTGCTCTTCTTCTGACACAATTTACCCTTCATGGCCGGACTCAAATGTTTTTGGGTGAGTCCTCGACCGTAACGTCTCTTTTTTTTTAGCCGACCAGCAATCCTAATAAACGGCTAAAAATCAATCCACAGCACAAGCTCTTAGAGGAAAATCACAGATTTTCAGCCACTGATTAACGTTGCCATAATTGGCCAAGCTTTTTTTTTTTTTTTATCTTTTTTCCAAAGCTCTTGAGTAAACATCTAACCCCTTAGCATCCACATCCATAGCCGGTTAGTGACAGAGCCTTATACTTCATCTACCCACGTCTCACTTCTAACATCACCACAGAGGATGTCAAGGTTTCAAATATTATCTTATCAAATAAAGACAATTAAATTCTCATTGTATCATGAAAAGTCCCATTTAAACAAGATACCACAAGTGATGATGCACATAGACAATTTGGTACAACATGAAACATGTTACAGCAACAGCAAATAAAAAAACAACAACCTGCACCTGAAGGAATAATTATGCAAAACTGATACACACGAGCCTCCAGTAAAAACAATAAACTTACATTTTTATAGCCAGTGCAGCTCAGAAGATACATAGATTTCCATAGAAACAAGAAACTAACCCGTCTCTACACTTGTATTATATATGCAGCAGTTCACTACCACATGAAAAACAAAAATCTGCTTTCAACTAAAATCTAAGAGAGAGACATTAAACCTGTGAAATGGTAAAAAAAATAAATAATAATCTGCTAAATAAACAGCATGCGTTTATACTGAAACAAGAGGAATTTAGTTTATTTGGTGGGAAAACTTTTATAAAACTGGAACACCATCTCCAAGTTAATAACTTGGTTGATATTTAAAAGGCTGCATTTTTCAACCAAGAAAAAATACTGAGACATGCTAAAAAATAAAAAAATACTAATCCTTTTAGTTTCCTTCAGTCATTTTAACTTGACTTTGTCTGAACAGAATAAACTGATTTTTCATGCGTGCCCTCTCCGTCTGCCGGCGTCCATCACGTCCAATCAGCTATAGCTGCTTATAGAGCCGGGCTGGATCGTTGAGCGCCCATAGCCGGTGGAACTCCTCGATGAAGGGCTGCACCAGCTCTGCCTCGTCCGTTATGAGGATGTTCTCCCTGTTGCTTTGCACGGCTTGCAGCGTCCAGTTGAGGGAGCCGGTGATGAGGAGCCGGCCGTCCACCACTGCAAACTTGTGGTGCATGTGCACGGAGCCAGAGTCGCATCTCACGCAGATGCCTACGGAGGCAATGGTGGACAATGGAGAGGGAGAGAAACTTGTGTCACAAAATCTGCATTCATCATAGATCCTGTCTGTCGCAACAAATTGATGGGATGGGCACAGACTAGCACATTACTTTGTAAGGCAAGGCCAAAAAAAAAAAAGCAGACAGGCCTTTTCCACACCCACATGTTGACGCAGTTTACCGAGATCTGAGTTAAAAGTATTGACTTGTCTACCAAAACACCACATCCATGTGAACACACAGTCATTTTCCCTTTATAGGCCCACAGAGGGGATAATGAGACCAAGAGCGACAAACGTCGTTTTGAACCGGCAACCTTTGGCGACTCTCCAAGACACAAACGGCTAGCTTTTTAACCACTAGGCCACCAATCCCACAAACATCCCAGAAACATCTAGAGCTGTGCTCGCAAACTCAAATCCAAGAGGCCCAGTGTCCTCTAACTTTTAGATGTGACCCTTGCTCTACAAACCTGAATCTAATGGCTAGACTGCCCAACTAAGGCTCTGTCCACCGTCCATTTTCATAAACTATTAAGAAAAAAATGTGTCCACATGAGGACGCAGCATCGCTGAAAACGCTGTAGTAGGTATTCCAGGCCCATTGGTGGCGCTGTGACATTGCCAAAGAAACATGCGAAAAAGCACAGCAACATGGCAGGGATTTGACACACACACACACACACACACACACACACACACACACACACACACACACACACACACGACGTGTCATCATTTAAGACGCGGCTCGCATGCACACAAGGAAAAAAACTAAACGTCCTTTTTAAATGTATCCACTAAGAGACCCGGCTTCAAAAATTTTTGTTGCGTTCTCCCAAAACGCCACATCCGTGCGGAAGCACAGCCTAAACGAAAAAAAAAAAAAAAAACTTTGCGAGTGCCCCTGATCTCGTCTCCGTGGGGACGGGTCTAGCATGAGCCAACACTCCAGTCAGGTGTGCTGAAGCAGAGACGCGTCTAAAAGCTGCAGGACAAAGACCCTGGAGAACTGGAGTTAGAGACCATTGCTGTGGATACTTTCTTGCTGACACCACATCTAAAGAACTAGCTAGTTTATGGTAGCACACATGGCGTATCCCTTGGATCGGCCGATAAGATTATTTTAATAGCTTCTGCAGGTAAATTAATGGGGATGATGTCATTTAGGGTTAAATGCTTTAAATGCTTTAACCCTGTATGCTGAATGTTATTAAAGCTCAAAGCAAAATAAACAATACTTATGTCTAGTATTATATTGGCGTTATATTTGGTATCATAATTAATCTTCCTAAACCGACAACACTTTTTTCATATGCAGATGACTTCTTTAGCATACTAAAGTTACACTACATATTGGATCTCTTAGATAAAAGGAAACACCAAGAATAGAGAATGTGAAAAAATTTTTTTTTTACTTCAAATCAGAATTCTGATGCATTCAAATGGTTAGTGATTAAAATAGGCCAAATCTTCCTTCTGACGAGTGATTGGTAGCTCAAAAGCTGAAAATCTGTGTGTAAATCAAATTCAGGAAATCATTTTAGTGCAACAGTTTCAGAGACAAAAACAAAAAAAAACTAATTTAAAAACTATATTTATGTGAGAAGGCAGCAGTAGCTGTAATGTGCCTGTGAGACGGCACTAAGGGAAGTAGGAACCCTCAAAGCAGCTCTCACTGCTGCCTCAATACAGTGACTCCAGACAAACTGGTGCTTTGGGAAAGTCGCCATTAAAACAAAAAAGTTGCTAGAAGTCCTTGTCACTAGTCCTTTTGGAAAGAAATTGCTAGAGGAGTCTGAAAAGTCACTGAATATAGCAACAAAGACGCTGAATGGGCAACAATGGACTGTCGTGGTAGCCGCTGCACATGTGCAGTGTCGAAGTTCTGTTATTATAATTGACCACGAAAGGCTTTATTTACAAACAAACTGAGCAAAAACAAAGTGTAAAACACCAAAATAACTAATACGCCAGCAGGACGTGATAGTCTTTATTAAAAACTTTGACTTTTTAAACTTTCTACGTCAGTAGCTCACTCTGGGTGCATACAAACAACATGGCTATGCACCTTTAAACTATAGGATGAGTCTAGTCAAAGTCTGGACTTAAATCGTGACATAACCTTAAACAGGCTACAGCCTGTTAAGGAAACTGTTTAATGTGACTTATTATTATTATTATTATTATTATTATTATTATTATTATTATTATTATTATTATTAATAATAATAATAATAATAATAATAATCTGCAAGGAAGAGGGAGCCACTGGAAATTGATCTTTGCAAGCTCTGATTTAATCAATACTCTTTGAGACAGTGCACAAGGGGGCACTAAATATTGGCATGTATCCCGAGGATACAAAACAAGACCACTCAGGGCTCCCAAGGATACATGCAGATGATTCATTTTGTCACTCCCGCTTAAATGAATACAGTCCTGGTAAGAGGTAGTATGTTTATTTATATAGCACCATTCACAGGACAAAAAAAACACTAAGTGCTTCACAATAAAAACAACCATAAAACAACTAAATAAAAATTATAAAAAAGCTCAAACAACATAGCATCAAACTAGTTAAAAGCCAGTCAGAACAAGTGGGTCTTCACCTGCTTCTTAAAACAACGAAGCGAAGAGAGTCAAGACAGCGTAAAGATAAAGGAACGCCTTCCACAGTCTGGAGGCCACAGCTCTAAAAGACCGATCCCCTCTGGTCCTGAAATTAGTTTGTGGAACCATTAACAGTCTTTGGCTGGAGGATCTCAAACTATGAGAAGGGGAATATGGCTGTAAAAGGTTGGTAATATAAGCTGGAGCTTGGCCAGTCAGGGCTCTAAAAGTAAACACTAAACATTTAAAATGAGCTCTAAAATGTACCGGTAGCCAATGTGAAGAGATTAAAACTGGGTAATGTGCCGTCTTTTTCTTGTCTTGGTTAAAAGTCTTGCAGCAGCATTTTGCACAAAATGCAGCGAGCCAAAAAGAAACTACAATCTCTTTCTGTTCTGCTGTTTCACATATAAAGACATAATCTGGACTCTACAAAGGTTTTAAAATTGTTCCAGTGTGAACAAAACTGTACAAAAAAACCACTACGGATGGCTCAACTACGTCCACCTTATGATTGCTTTATAAAAACACCTTCATCAGCAGAAACCTAAAGTAAACAGTGCATGTGTTGGTATTTTGGACCAATCTGCTTTCCAGCATTGCTGCAGTTCATTGTGGTTTGCAGGAATTCATGGATGCTGCGCTCGGATAAAAGGGCCTACCACAGCATTTCAATCAGGTTGAGGTCGACCCTTCGACCTCTCCTTTCAACAGCATGACTTAGTTTATTATTCAGATATTCTGTTCTAGACTCGCTGTGTTTGTTCGGATCATAACCTTGTTGATGACATCATTTCAGTCAAGCTTCAGCTGTCACTACATTCATAACACTTTGGTGTTCATGGCTGACTATGACTGCAAAGTGCCAAGGTTCTGGCTGCAAGGGAAGCCCAGAACATCAGCCCTGCACCTCCAAATAAAATAATTAAAAAACAATGCATATCGATAGATAGACGTGTGGTACCACAGACAACAAAAGGGTCGATAAAAAGTTTAACAGAACAGTTTTCCTTCCTTTTGCATTCTAACCTATGATGTAGGTTAATACAACAGTATTACCTACACAATACTACCAACCAATCACAGACACAGACCCAGGAACACTCCGTCACCAAGCTCCGCCCCTTTCAAAGAGTTCAGAGAGCACTTATAGCACTCATCAAGCAACAGCATAAAATGGCCAGGGCTGCACTTAAATATACGTTTTGACTCTTTATGATTATTGATTCCATATATGACTTCTAATTTATCAATATGCTTTTCATCTATATCGTCCAGCCCTACTCCAAACCTAACAGAAGACATGAGACTGTTTGAGTTTCATCAAACAGACCACTGCGCGTTAAGCACCATAGCACTGTGGAAGCAGTCGTGTGTCTTCCTTCACAAGAGAACTGACCTAAAATCATTTCAGGAGGCACTAAATGACAGGTCTTAGAACAAAAACTCGGACTGTAAAGAGTTTGTCCTTTCTTCCTCGCACCCAAACGGGACTACAAACAGCGATGGCAAACTGAGTTACCTAGTGGTGGCTTATTTAGCATGAATAAACTGCTTCTAAAAAAAACAATTACCAAACAAAATATGGAACAGGAGTTTCATTTTCCTTGAGCCAACTTAATTTTCCTGAGGTTTGCAGTCAACATTCACACACACACACACACACACACACACACACACACACACTCAGAAACACTTTGCCTAATAACATTTGCTGTCTGGTTGCCAGCTTTGTACTTACTTAATTCTAACCCCGCCATATGCGGCGACAGTGATTTATTAAATGCAGAAAGGGCTGAGAGACAGAGTGAGACAGCATGAGTCACACACATGATACAAATCTTTCAAAGCACCATTACCCTGAGTCATTGAGGGGCTTGTGGAGGCAACCTCAACTAACCCTGACACCCCCATTATCTCACTGCTCACCATTATAGATCATGTGGGACTTACTGACAATGATACTCCAGCTCCAAGAGCCTGGAGAGAGCTGCTGCTGTCGAGTAGGACTAGTGTCACGCTCACCCTTTCTCCAGCTAAATGGGTCTATAATGGGTCGAAAGACGTTCGGCGCAACCTTTTATTATTTACCTAAAATGTTTGTACAACACAGTCCTGACTCTACATCTGCGGTGTTTCTAACCTTCTAACCCTGGCCATAACTCAGTTCAGTTTTTATAGCAGCAATTTACAATAAACTGAAGCACAGAAAAGTCAGCATTTACTGAAATTCTAATTCTATAGATTTACGTTTATATTAATCATTTGAAGTACATTTGAATTTTTAGAATCAGATTTACTTCACTGATTAAAAAACACGAATATACTTTACTTGATTAATATAAACTGAAATGTTTTTATAATCTGGGTTACTCTACATCCTCTACACCTATGATCCTGAGCACTACGTTTTAGCTCTTAGAAGGGTCTCCTGTGGCGACTCGGCCTCGGGGGAGGGGGTCGCACTAAGAGCAAATCAATGACTGCGGTGATATGGCGCATGACAAGAAGAGGAAAACCTCGCCTGGACTATGGAGACTGGGCCACGCTCCTGGAGAAGGGCCTGGGGCGAGTGTCCGGTGGTCGAGCTTTGGCTCCTGCAGCTCGGCCCGCAGACGCGTTACATCTTGGACACGCGGGTGAAGAAAGGAGCAGAGCTGTCAACCCTTCATCACATGGTGGTGAGATGGATCCAGTGACCGCGGAGGCTGCCACACAGACCTGGTAAACGTTCACAGACAGGATCTCTAGGCCGAGTCCTGAAGAGGAGGGTTTTCAGGATCTCCTTTAGCACATAATGTGGTTCTGTTGGCGTCTTCACGCCACGACCTCCAGCGCACACTCCTATAGCTTAGCAAATCAGTGTCAAGCTGCCAACATGATGCTCCTCTAAGCCCGGACGAGGGCATCGTTTTCAACGGGAAAATGCCCCTTCTGGGTTCGGGTCAGTCCATGCCTAAAGCGGAGGAGTTTAAGTGATAGTAGGATGAAACAGCAGATGGACAGAATGAGTAAAAGTCAAAGTCTCTTTATGTGTCTCCCTTGCGTGAGATGTGTCTTAGACGAAGGGGTTTCACTGCAGTGACTAACGTGCAGTACAAGACAAGACAGCAGTTGTCATATTTTGTACAGAGTCTTTAAATAATAAACTTCTTAATCACTTAATCTGGATGGCATTAAATTGGCCTCTGGTAATGAAGTAAAAAAAAATCTTGGTGTTATGTTTGACTAAGACATGTCATTTAAATCCCATATTAAACAGGTTTCCAGAGTTTCCTTTTTTCACCTCAGGAATATCGCCAAAATTAGAAACATTCTGTCCAGGGGTGACGTTAAAAAACTAGTCCATGCATTTGTTACTTCAAGGCTGGACTATTGTAATTCTTTACTATCAGGAAGTCCACAAAATGCAGTTCTAAGCCTTCAGCTGATCCAAAATGCTGCGGCAAGAGTTCTGATGAAAATCAACAAGAGGGATCATATTTCTCCTATTTTAGCTTCCCTTCATTGGCTTACTGTTAAATCAAGAATAGAATTTAAATTCTTCTTCTAACGTATAAAGCCCTTAATAATCAAGCTCCACCATATATCAGAGCTCTGATTACCCCGTATGTTCCTAACAGAGCACTTCGCTCTCAGACTGCAGGTCTGCTGGTGGTTCCTAGAGTCTCTAAAAGTAGAATGGGAGGCAGATCCTTTAGCTATCAGGCTCCTCTCCTGTGGAGCCAACTCCCAGTTTTGGTCCGTGAGGCAGACACCCTGTCTACTTTTAAGACTAATGTTAAAACTTTCCTTTTTGACAAAGCTTATAGTCAGAGTGGCTCATGTTACCCTGAACTATCTCTATAGTTATGCTGCTATAGGCTTAGGCTACTGGAGGACATCAGGGTCTATTTCTCTCACTCTGCTGTGTTCTCCAATCTATTTAGCTTGATGTTATTTCAACGTTTTGTTCTCTGCAATTTTTTCTTCATAGAAGGTACACCTGGTCTGGCGTTTTGTTAGCTGTGACATCATTCTGGGGGCAGATCATCCACTAGTACCATATATCATAGAAAGGATTCCCAGATCAATGTGTGTTTCTGTGCTTTTTGTGTCTCTGCTCTGTCTTCTCTAACCCCCAGTCAGTCGAGGCAGATGACCGTTCACACTGAGCCTGGTTCTGCTGGAGGTTTTCCTTCCTGTTAAATGAGAGATTTCCTCTCCACTGTCGCTTCATGCATCCACAGTCTGAGGGATTGCTGCAAAGCCATCAACAGTGCAGACGACTGTCCACTGTGGCTCTACGCTCTTTCAGGAGGAGTGAATACTGCTTGGAGAGACTTGATGCAATCTGCCTTAGAGAGGAAACTTTTTGACCAATCTGTCTGATTTGACTGAATTTGACTTTGAAAAGTGCCTTGAGATGACGTGTTGTGAATTGGTGCTATATAAATAAAATTGAGTTGAATGCAATAATGCGGGCACTGCTCAGATCCGTTGTGATGAAGAAAGAGCTGAGCCAAAAAGCAAAGTTCTTGATTAACTCGTCTGTCTACATTTCAACTCTCACCTATGGTCAATGGTATATGGATCCTAATAAATGTGATGTTCAAACTCCAAACTTTCGCAGATTCAAATAAGACAAGTATTTTGTTCTCAGTACAAAGGTTAAACGTGAATTTATGGCAGGTTTTTCTATGTAGATCAGATGTTAAATACTAAACCTGTGAAACTATAGGTTATTAGGGACAGACAGACAGACAGATATGGATGGATGGATGCGTGGATGGATGGGTAGATGGAGCATTTAGACAATGCAATATGTGATAAAGTCTGAAAATGGGGAAAGAAATGTAGTTTTACAACTAAAACATGTTCCACAGAAATAAATGGAAAACAAAAAATCATCCTCAAGGGTAAGCTAAATGTAAAATAAATCTTATGGTACAAAACCTAGGAGATGTGTTTCTTACCAGCCTTGCGGAGAACCCCTATTTGTGAGCCGGTGATGGCAGAGTAGTCCTTGTCACCAAGGACTCGGATAGTTACACCTTTTTGATGCAGCAGCAGTACAGCTCTACTCAGGTCCATGTTGGAAAAAGAAAAGACACACAGGTCCAGAGAGGAGGAGGCAGAGAGGAGGTGGCGGAGGAGACGAGAGAACGACGTCTCTACGCCATGTGGCAACGGACAGAAACATGAGCTGGATGAGCAAAAGCAAAGAAGTCAGTCAGAGGCCTGCGACAAGGCACACACTTCATACATGAGCCAAATGCCAGTTAACCGGCTGTGGTGACCACTGATCTATTACATGCAAATGCACAGGTTTTCAGAACTTTGTGAAACTGTCACAAAACATAATGTTTAAAAGTCCTGTATGAACATTTAAAGTGTAAGACAAAAAAACTGAAACGTGAGAAAACACCAATGTCATCCGGTCGGACTTACCGAGCTGTTTTCGGACTGAACAAGTGCTCCAGGCAGGCCACCTTTGAGGGGAAGAAGAGGACCTTGTTGAGGGGTCTTCTGTGTCTGACGCGACCAAAGAGCCAGCCAAGCAGCTCCAGACTGAGAGAGAGGGCCACCACTCCCAGGCCAACCACCTTCACCCTCCACATCTGCGACATGACTCACAATAAAGAAATCAGTTAAGTCCAGCCGCCTTCTATTCATCCTCGAAACATTTGGAATAACATCATAACTTTTATTTAGGCTACTTGATTTTTATACCAATGTGAATGAAGTCTTTGTTGTAGTCTATTAGTAATAATATTTTTACTTATAATTGTAACTGTAAAAGTGTAGAAGAGCTGAAATGGAAAACTCTTTAGACCAGTTTTGGTAAACTTTATTTACATAGCATCTTTCAGAGGATAAAAAACACAAAGTGCTTCACAACAAAACAACCATAAAACAACACAAAAAAAGATTAAAAAGATAAAAAAAAACAGCATAAATGCAACATCATTGCATAAACTAGTTAAAAGCCAGTCAGAACAAGTGGGTCTTCACCTGCTTCTTAAAACAATGAAGTCAGTCAAGACAGCGTAAAGATAAAGGGAACGTCTTCCACAGTCTGGGGGCCACAGCTCTAAAAGACCGATCCCCTCTGGTCCTGAAATTAGTTTGTGGAACCATTAACAGTCTTTGGCTGGAGGATCTCAAACTATGAGAAGGGGAATATGGCTGTAAAAGGTTGGTAATATAAGCTGGATCTTGGCCAGTCAGGGCTCTAAAAGTAAACACTAAACATTTAAAATGAGCTCTAAAATGTACCGGTAGCCAATGTGAAGAGATTAAAACTGGGTAATGTGCCGTGTTTTTCTTGTGTTGGTTAAAAGTCCTCCAGCAGCATTCTGCACTAACTGCAGACGGCCAAGATCTTTCTTTTTCAAACACAGAAAGGCTGTTACAATAGTCAAGATGAGATGAAATAAAAGCTTGAATAATCATTTTTAATTGACACCAAAGTGTAGAAATATTTCTTAGCTGAAAGAAACCGTTTTTGATTAATCTGCGAGAATGACACTCTAGTGACACGTGGCAGAATAAAAAATGATGCCAAGGTTTCTGAGGCTTGCTTTGACAGAGGAGGCCAATACACCCAGAAATTGCTTGATCTCAGTTATTTGGTTCTCGGGGGAAACAATTAGGTTTTATCAGCGACACTGTTTAATAGTATTAACACAGTTTATCAAGCAGGACAACTAAAAAAATTACAACCACACATTTTGGGCATTTTATTGGGATTATATGTGGTAAATCCACACAAAGTTATGCATAGTTGTATTGTGAGTAAAATAATCATTTTTGGTCAACAAGAAAGAAAATTGCTATTTGTGGTGAAAAACTGACACCCCGCATTACCCCTGATGAAAAATGTCGGTGGTATTATCGTTTCATGCGGATGCTGAAAACCTGGCGACAAAAGATGCAAGGCTGGGCAGAGGTTCAATTTCCAGTAGGACAACAATCCTAGACACACAGCCACATACAATGGAACAATTTAGAACAAAGCACAAGCATTAATCAGAATGGCTAAGTTAATGTCAGGACATAAATAAAATTGGAAATCTGGGAAAAATACTCCCACTCCACCCCCCCCCCCCCTCCAAAAAGAAACATTGATGTGCAAAGCTAGTAGAGATACTCTATGACTCGCAGCTGTAGTTTTTTCTCCAAAGAGTTGACTTGAGGGGTCTGAATAAAAATGCATGTCAAGTTAAACCTGGTATCCTTATTTTTTTACACAATTAAACACTGCATTTTGCTGCTCCATCATATATTTCCACATCCCAACAAGGTAAATAGAAATCTGTGGCTATTAGAGGGAGAAAAAAAGCATAACAATGAAAAGGAAACACATTGATCGGTACTGATGATTATCAACAAATTTAAAAAATATATTTTAAGTGCAGCCCTGGCTATTTTATGCTGTTGCTTAGCGACCTATTTTTAGATACAGAACACACAAACACTGAATTCAAACTCAACCCTTTATTCAATCAACTTTTTACCAAAACTGCAACTTTTTAAAAAAAGAGAAAAAGAAAGTGTTCTCTCTGAACTCTTAAAAGGGGGCTGAGCTTGTTTGCTGGGTCTGTGTTTGTGAATGGTTGGGACGATGTAATGACTGTAATATTAACCTATATTGATGGAAAGCAAAAGGAAAACTTTTATTCTATTGTACTTTTTATTGACCCTTTTCTTCTATCATTGTATATAGATAGATAGATAGATAGATAGATAGATAGATAGATAGATAGATAGATAGATAGATAGATAGATAGATAGATAGATAGATAGAATTATAATATATTATATACATACATTTAAATTAAGAGTTCCTCATTAGAAAACGCACAATGAAGATAAATCCAATACAGAAACTCCTAAAAACAGCAAAAATGTATATCACTACCTTGATTTATCAGTTAGCTATGCTAGCTGACAAAATCCAAGCGACAAACTGATGGTATGCAGAAGGTTTCTAAACAGCGTAATACAACATACAGGGCAGTCAAACTTTTTTACAGTAGCAGGCCACACATTATCAGGTAGGAGGGTGCACGTATGCCGGTGCCCGAGCCCCAGAGGGGAGAATTTTGAAAAATAGTCTCCCTGATGTATTTTGGAAGCTTTCAAGACAGGTGATTATTTAAAGAATAGAGTCAGAGTGCATGTTTTAAATTGAATAAAAAGCAAAAAAGTGAGTGATCAATTCTTCAAAAACAACTTTTTTTTTTAATTATTATTCTTAAAACATTTTTTCACATGTTATCATCATGTTTTAACAAGATTTTGAACAAATTTGCATAAAATTAGTTGAATTTGAATTACTAGCACCATATAAAACAGAACAGATTAGGTGAATATATGACAATTTACTAACTTCCGAGCGCGCAGTGAGACAACATGCGCGCGCTCAAAACCGGTCTCGCGCGCGCTCAGTTCCTTCTCTGCTCGCGCGCTAGACCTGCTCATTCCATGCTCAACACCAGCTGTGCTGTGCGCTCGCTTGGCTGTTTCTCCGCGAGCGTCGCGCGAGAAGAGTTAAGCTGGGAGTTAAGCTGGGATTGGTTCCTGCACGCTCAAACAGAAGGCACAAATATCACTCCATTATATAATTGGGCAAATGTAGGCGGCGGCAAGAGCTGCTAAAGACGATGCTTTGCCGCTGTTGACCGGCTACTTTTGACTGCCCTGAAAATAGCCAGGTAAGTTAGGACAATGGGCCCCCTATGAAATGCAGGGCCATTTAACAGAACTTACACTGTAACTATGGTTCTGTTAACTCCTTGATGACTGCCAGTGGCAGTAAACAAAGTAGATATGTCTCTTCGCGCTCTGCGCAGGTTGAGGTTTTCATGTAAAAGTCACATACGTGATGTAGCCCACCTGAGTGTGACGTCTATAATTAACACCTAGGGGAGCTACGTTCGGTCTCCTGGGATCTTCTCGCTGAGAAGTTCCGAGTGACTGGTGTGACTGGCAGTCACCCACCTATAGCTAAGAAAGCCGAAGCCAAAAGACGTCCAATACCTGCGTGGACTTGTGGCCCACCTTGAGGTGGTAGAGTTGTGTGAACGTGCACGAAGTCGCACAGGACGCCCCCACACAAATGTCCCCCAGCAGCACGCCTCTCATCGAGGATGTAGTCACACTCCTGGTGGAATGGCATTAAAACCCTCCAAGGGTGCAGCTGCACCCACAGACGTATTAGCCAGCGCAATGCCCTCATTGACCCAATGTGAAAGCCTGTGCTTTGAAAGGGCCTGCCCCTTGCTCTTTCCCCCATGACAGACAAAGCAGCAGGTCTGACTGCCGGACAGCTGCAGTCGCTGTCATGAATAGCTGCAGCACCAGGTGTGGGCATAGCAAATTTGCCACCTCAGAGAGGAAGGGCAGTACGCTCCCAGCTTGGTGGCTATGTTCACATAACCTGGGGGCAGCACCTTGGGGAGGAAGGCAATATTCGGCTATAATGTCACTCCAGACCCATCTGCCTTCCAATGCAGGCAGGTAGAGGTTACAGCAAGAGCATGGTCCTCATTCACCCGCTTACCTGAAGCCACTGCCAACAGGAAAGCGGTCTTCAGTGACATCAGTTTCAGTGGGGCTGCACGCATCGGCTCAAAGGGTGCCCTCAAGACTAATGGGAGGTCCCATGCAGCCATGGGCCTCTGTCGGGGAGAACGCAGTCTCCTGGCCCCCCCTAAGAAACCGCGTCACCCAGTAATGTGTGCCCAACCATCGGACATCAATTGGATGATGACGCACCGAGATGCACCCAGGTGAACCTTCAAGGTTGACGCTGCTCGTCCAGCTTTCAAAGGGACTTAGAGGTATTTCAAAACATCTTGCAGGGGACAGACCACTGGATCCAAAGCGCTGCCAACACCTGGCATACATTTGCAGAGTAGAAAGAGCCCTGGCATTTTTGTAACGTCTTACAGACTGAAGGTTCCAGGCCCGTCAAGGGCTGCCAGTCCCCTTCGGCGGCCAGATCCATGAGCTGAAGACGGACCGGGGACGTATGCCACACTTGCCCGTCCAAGCTGGGACAACAGATCCCTCCTAACCGGAAGCCGCCACGGCTCTCCGTCCAACAGGTGCAGGAGCATTGGGAACCAGATTCTCGTGGGGCCGTTCTGGTGCGACCAGGAGAACCTTCTGACTCGATAAGATCACCCAATGGAGAGTGGGTAGAATCAGGGGAAATGGTGGAAAAGCAGAGCAGCTTGCCTGGCCAGGGCTTGGCGAGTGCATCCATGCCTAGTGGGGAGCTGGGCATGGATTGACTAGAGGTGGGGATGGCTTAAGGAAGACATGAGATAATTTTTAGGTACAATATAATGTTTCATAGGTTAATATATACAATCAGGGAGTGTAACTTAAACTTACTGCTAAAGGTTAAACTTGATTGTTAAACAACAACAATAAACTGAAGCAGTCTACAACACAATCTGCAAACCAACAGAGGAGAAAGTGTAGCCAGGACTACTGGGTACATCTTGCATTCTTGTGTATCTACTCTGTTAAGAACACGGCTGACACCGGTTGCACTGAATCTATTTCTGAAACTTCATTGTCACATTTTTATTTATCTTCTTAGTACATGTAAGCTGGTGTGTTGCGCCGAAGGGTGGTTATACCAGCTTTATAGCTACAGATACAGACACAGTCGGATAGATACTTTCAATTAACCTTCTGGTAGGAACTTGCAAAAAAAAATTAAATTAAAGTACAAATTATATAACAAGTTAACTGAGGTTGAGTAACTTTCTTGTTCAACAACGTCACCTTAAGTAATGCAACTTTTTTGCTCAACAAACTCAACTACAGTATTGCCACTTTCTTTTCCAACAACTTCAAATTAAGTTTTACAACTTTTCGTCTTAGTCTAACAATATAATGTTTCATAACATAAGAAGTGAAGAACACAGCTGACCCTGAGTGCACTGAAACTATTTCTTATACTAAAAAGTGAAACTTCATTGTCACATACGAATATTGTCAGCTGCCAGTTGTCAATAAACTAAAGACAGAACACTTTTATCTCTATCAAAAAAGCACCAATAAGGTTAACTGAAGTAATGAAACCTTCTTCTTCAAGTTCACGTCGGGTATAACCTGACGAGCCAGATGAATTTCGTTCCGCTTAGCTCCGCCTAGCTTCACTCACATGGTGGAGATAGGCGGAGCGAAATTCATCTGGCTAGGGTCAGGTTATGTCGGGTAATGCCTAAAACAAGATTAGACGCGACTTGGGTCCGAAGGAAGATTTCCCTTGCTGACTTTCAGTTGCCAGAGACTCTGCTGGTACTAGATTAGACAGAAGGGTTGTCCGTGCGATGGGCTGCTGGTGCATCATCGGCCATATTGGGCATGGCTCCTCCCCTTAGTCAGAATTCACTGAACTCCTGGGGGACAACACTGAGCCATTATGGACCTCCATACTCTGGGTTCAACCTCCCAAGGCTGGCGACCTAGAGGGAGGTTCCACTCGTCATTGAGGAACTGAAACTCTGAGTTTGAGGCCCTGACCGACACAACATCCTCAAACTCCACTTCCAGGCCGAGGCAGGCCGTACGGCACAAGTGCCTCAGCAAATCCACCTCCTGCCGAGAGGGACGCTGCAGCTTCTTTGCCTTCTTCTGCCTTAGACGGTGGTTGTCCCCAACAGGCGTGTCCATACGCCGGATGGGACCCCCACGAGGCATCTCAGAGGATGGCAACTCTCCTGGCAACAGGGGGCCTTCCACCTGAAGCAGCCTACCCTCTCTCACTGAGAGCAGTAGGATGATGCAATTCATGCATGGGTCAGTCAGAGCTTCTCTGAGATAATCACACTAATCACACAACACTGTGCGCTTACCTCATTCTCATTCAAACCTGCTAAGTTCCAAAAAACGTTACGTACGGAGCAATCGACCAGCAAAACCCGCCAGGTCGACAGCGAGAAGATCAAAGAGACCGAACATAACTCCCCAGGTGTTTCCGATAGACATCACACCCAGGTGGCCTATGTCACGCATGTGACTTTGTTTACATTAAAAGGAAAAGTCCGGACATAATCAGAATTCAAACTGCTGAAAGCACTTTAAATATAAAATGATTACATACTTTTCAATAAATGATACGGTTTTTTTAATTAAGAGTAATTTTCATTTGAATGTGCTTTACTGGAGGCATCCATGTTGGTCAAGAACAGTACTGTCACCTCCCAGTTTGTGACGTCACATTGCTGGATGTTTCTGCAATGTTATCAGGGAGTAAAAACTCATCTTTAGAACCAATCTCTGTTCAAAATGGTGATCTGCGCCGCTTGATCTACTTTCAGCAGTTATCATCAGTTATTGCAGCCGTAAAATGCAGAAAATACGGACAGAGCTGCTCTCTCTGCCTTGGCTCCTGTGTCAGGATGCGCTCCAGCGTGTTATGAGGCGGAGGGATATTTCAGCTGGTCATACGGAGTGTCTGTAGTGCGGCAGCGCCACTTAGTTTAGAGCCCAAACACGTCACTTCACTTTCAGAAACAAGCCCAAAAAACTGCAGCTGTGGTGGTCTGCACAGTAAAGCCAGACCTTCGCGGACCGCAAGGAGATATATTCACTTTGTTTACTGCCACTGGCAGTCAGGAAGGAACAAATCAGAAACACAGTTTCACGACAAAAATAAAAACAAATATGAACTTACTTTATTCCCAAGCCTGCTGGAGTTTCTGTCGCCACCATGCGGGAGAAGGAAGTGTCAGGACAGTGGCGTTCTTCTTCTTCGTTTCAATATTTTTTGGCAGTTGGCAAACAACAAAATTGTTGCATTAGCGCCCCCAGCTGGTATGGAGTGTGGACCAGAATGTGACTGTGTTAATTTAAGATAACGAAATATTATTTGGTAAGTTTTACCTTTTAAGTTTTTCCTAAATAATTAAACAAAATCTACATTAATTTTAATTGTATTTAAATTTTGAATCAACTGCTTTGTTCCTCATATTTTTGACAGTATAATATCAAATGTTCTACCGTTTCATCATCTCCCCAATAATCACATTGACCACTACAATGTTTCCCTAAAATAAAAAGAGTGCCGTTTAGCCCAAATCTAAGACGAGTAAAATCTCTTGTTCTCTCTGTACTTCTCATTTATCCTGTTTTCTTTAGAATTTTATAGAACCAACTTGTTTTCTGTATCCCATTGTTTTGCCATTTATCCTTCATTTTCTGTTTTATTAACATTATAACTTATGTTTTACCAATATTAACAGCCGAATCTTTTGATGAGTTTCTAGTGGCTTTCGTCAGAGGCGTTTCGTCGCTGCCGTTCGATTTGACTGCCGTCTCGGTCAGCCAATGGGAGACCGTGACGCAAAACGCTCTCCTCCAATCACATCAATTGAACGGTTGTCGCTGCCGGGTCTTACGAAGCTCGTTTGGTCAGTTCAGCAACGTGTATATTCAGCCTGAAACAGGTAAACAAGATTAAACTTCTACTTGTTAACACCTGACAGTCACACCGTGTTCAGTTGCTGCGACTAAACGTAAGCGTTAGAACAATATTTCTTTAAAAAAAAGTATAATCTGTTTCTCTGTCATCCTGAGGTGAATAAAGTTGTCAAACCAATCAACAACAAACATGCTAACGTTAGCCTGCTAAGCTGAGGCCGTATTTTCTCTCGCGATATCTGCGTTAACTGCTTTTTGGTTTGACTCTCTGACCCAGGCTTTATGCAGCTCGTGTAAAAATGGGTCGACGCAAGTCTAAGCGAAAGCCTCCCCCAAAGAAGAAGATGACAGGGGATCTGGAAACCCAGTTCACCTGCCCCTTCTGCAACCACGAGAAGTCATGCGATGTCAAGATGTACAACGCGAACACACGCTGCTCTGATCTGAAGTGGTTCTGTTTTGGTCCGGCTGGGTTCTTACTCGCCTTGTTTGTTTCGCCCCACACAGGGAGAGAAGCAGGAACACCGGGGTGATCTCATGCTCCGTCTGCTTGGAGGAGTTCCAGACTCCCATTACCTGTATCCTTTGCACCAAGTGGATTATGGCCCACTTTGCCTCAAAGAGGAACACAAATGATGATAGGGCTTTGAAATGCCACCTCACTTTGATTTCTTTTCAGCTTATAGTGACGGGAAATGTGTGTCCTTAAAGAGATCCGGTTCTTATGGTTTGGGTCTCTAAAAATGCTGTCTCCTCCTGTTTCCTAAATGCTCCTCTAATTATTTATTTATTTATTTGGGGGGGGGATTATGTTCTTGTAAAAAAGAAAAAGGAAGATAATTAATTAATTTACAATGATGTAATTAAAATAGTGTCTAACTTTAACTTAGCTTCCTGCCATTTCTAATCTCACCTTTCCAGCATGTTGTTTTTCAGTCTCTGTTCTCTCTCTCACTCCCCAGCATCTCCCTCCACCATGTGTTTTCTCCTTGTGTGAGCGCTTGGTCTTTAACTCCCACCCCTCCCCTTCCTGCTCAGTGAGACCACACAACCTCAGATCAAGAGAAAAATAACACAAGAAAAAAAAAAAAAAAAAAACTGGCACTGATTGTTCACTACATACAACATGCTGTTAAAGCTGATTTGTTTATGATCAGTTTGAGGATTAGTTCGTTTTTGACGCCGGGAAAAAGGGCAGCCCTTCAGCAATTAGTACCTCCATTTCATACATCGGTTTACCTCATTAGCCGGAAATCATCAGTCTGCTCTAATTCCACCAAGAGGGGCGTAAACCTTTGGATTTTTGCTAAAGGTTTTCAGTTGTGCAGCCCAATGAATGATAGCTGTGCTTTTCCGGGGCGCTGTACTACGAAGCAGGTGCGACCTTTCCCAGTTTCTTAAACGGATCTGGCAGATCTAAAACCTACAGTGAGGATTGTACTGAAATGGTTCAATGAAGCTGGCTAATTAACTCTGTAAATCAACCCAGGGTTACTCGCGCCGTCTATCTGCTCGCCACATAAAACAGGTGGAGCCGCAGTAAAAGGACCAATCGCGACGCAAAGGCAGCGAAAAAAAAAGCTGGTAAATGTGCAAATGAATATTCTTGCCGCTGCCGCATTATTAAAGCATGAATCCATATAGCATTTTGTCAGTAATTTAATCTTCGTTGTTCAACAGTCCCCTTTGCAATAAATGGCTGGGATAAAAAATGGCTCAGCCTAACAGGTGGAAGTGCTATAAATGTCCAGGTTGATTTGTGATGTCAAGCAGTTGTCTGAAGGAGATCATACAAAGGGATCTGAGTATGAGCACATGTGTACAGACGCATAATGTAGCAGGTCGGAGACTCAGACGCATTAAAGCTCGTGATAAATGATGAGATCTTTAAAGAGGGGAGGCATGTTAATTGATCCTTAGTTGTTGTTTTTTTCCTCCAGCTTCTAACATGAACAGTCTTTGGAATGATCCGTCTCAGTTTTGGGTACACACGGATCGATTCTTCCAAGATCAATCGCAAAGATTTTCCGTTCAACCAGGATGTAAATGGCGTGAGTTGCTGGGAAGGAAAAAAAAAATAAAGGAGCGGAGGCGGAGTGTGTTTACACGTCGCTGTCCTTTTTTCGTTTTTCATTTTCTTCTGGAGTCTGACCGGTTGAGAGGCGGTTGAGAGTCCAGTCCTTAAGAGCTAGAATCCTGCCACGTCTAGTTGCATCCCCGCTCCAGCACACCTGAACCAGACGGCTGAATTTCCTCATCAGCATTCAGTCATTCAGCTCTTCGGAGCCCTGCTAATGAGCTGTTTTATGAATTCTTGGGTCAGCGCTCAAGATATGACACTTTGATACGATGCAAGTCTGGTCCCTCACACAGCCATTCGCGTCTAAACCGCTGGCGACAAATGTGAGTACATCCGTAAGCTAAAATGTCCACATTGTGCCCAATTAGACATTTTCCTTCCCCTATAAGATATCGAATATATCCTATATACAGTATGTGCTGGACACTTTCACGTATTCATGTCTTCTCCTCCACCTCTAACCACATAATATGTGGCTTTCAAATTTAACTTCTGTTTACAAAAACACAGTGCCTCGCAAGATGTCTTTCATAAGAAAGTCTTGGCTGAATTGTGTTTTTAAAAAAGAATAATTCAGCATAACAGGTCAAACCAGCGAGTCGGAACACACTCCTTTGGCGTCGACGGATGTAAAATATTAAAATGAGTGTAAAAAGCTTTTCATTTTAGTTTTTCTGCCTCCGTTGAAAACAAGTAAATAGATCTGACTCTGCGGCTGAGATTACGAATAATTAGGGAAAACGGATGGATTCTGGCTGATGATTTATAATGTTTTATATTAATAGCTGATGGAAACAGAAGGATTTAAAGTATTTTATTTTTAAAACTTGTCACATGTTTAAAACCACTCGATGTGATCTATGCGGAAGTCTTGTTTCCTTAATCAGAGCCCTTTTAGATCTGTCGGAGCCTGTGGATGTGTACAGTGACTGGATAGATGCCTGCGAGGTAGCCAATCAGTAGTCCTCGTGGAGCTCGACGCGTCTCAGGGAGCTGGAGAAGCCCAACGTGCGACAGCGGGGCCACGCCCATTCAGATCACGCGGCTCCGAGGACATGCTTGAAACATTCGATCGCGATATGCCCAGATTTTTATGGTCAGTAGAGATTTGCCACTCTGCCATCAGAAGTCTCACTTCTGGCATCCTCAGCGAAAAACCTGTTGGGAAAAAACTTGCATCCTGATTTTCAAGCCTATAGTTTGGTAATAGCCTGCTACTTTAGCTTTACATTTTGAGATTTTATGTAATCTGTTCTGTGCAGGGTGCCATGACTTCTGATACATACAGCAGAGCTGTCTATTTTTAAATGTAGTATTTGAAGGCCCAGAAACAAATGCACACTCTTTAGATATATAATTTTAAAGTAAAGATAGAAATCCAGATATTTAGTTTATTCCAACTGCTAAATGTTGCAGTATTGAGTAAAAAAAATAAAAGTAAATAGAATAAAATATGCAAAAAGTTCATATTTGGGGAAGTCAGGTCCTTTAGTAAGTCCTGGATAGTGTACACAAAACAAACGATCCATTTAAAGCTAAAGTTATTCGTTCTTCATCACTCAGTAGCATCTATTTAAAGTGCAACACTTTCTTATTGTCTGCATTAAAGCTTGAAGCATGTTCAAACGTCTTGGAATGGATGTTGAGGGACTTCAGGAAAATAATGCTTCGCAATAGTTATTTGTGTCTTAAATGAATGCTGCAGATTGCCAGCTCTTTGTATAAAGTAATCCATGATTTCCTCTAGGGAGAGCATTTGTGACCAATTTTCTTCACCGTAGCATTTCTTAACAACACTCTGCTTCCTCATAAAACGGAAGTATTACAGCATTAGGTCATCCAAAACACAAAAACCTACTCAACACCAGAATAACAACGGTTAGCCTCATAGTTAATAAGTGGGTGAATAGTTCACTGTCCGTTCAGTTTTCACTTCAGCGTTGTACTCTTGTTAGATGAAAGAAGCCTTTCCTAAACGAGTAAACTTTGTTTATTTGAACAGATATGCAGAATGGTCAGTTTTGCTCTGCTGGAGTCTGTGATGCTGGGTGCTTGTAAATTTAACATGTATTAAACAAGTATTCTAATGTTTTCAACTGTGACCAGTAAAATAAAGACTTTTTACCTGATCCGTTGTTCTGGTGGGGATCTTTACACTGACCTTTTATACTTGCTCTGTTTTATTGCACAATTAAAACCAGAACACTGACAGAAAAGTCATATTTCAACAGGATTTTACAAATGTCAACATTTTAATTATGTACCTTATTAATATGCAGTTCTGGTCCAAAGTTTCCATAAAGTCACCGGCATGAATGTTATCTTAATTTTGGATTTTAAATCATGCCTTTGAGCTGTCGTTTTTGTCAGGGTAGAATCAAATTCAACACACAATTTGAACTTTAAAAACAACATAGGAGCAATAATTAGAATTTCAGGAAAATGTTCTCCGATCCACACGGGTTCAAAACTATACATAAATGTGGATAATGCCCATAAGGAAGTTGCTGAGAAAGCGATGTGTCCGTGAGCACAATTCTGACTGGATATTTAACCATTTGTTCTCATCAGAAATCGCAGAGCTCCTTTACTTTGGCACAAACTAGCTTTTAAGCAAAGTATTAAATTCCAACAGGCCGGAGCCCAGAGCTTTAGCGAGGCCATTCAGGAAGCTTTCCAAAAGAGACTGGTGTGTTTTTAGGATCTTTACTCTTGGAGCGCCAAACTGGGCCCAGGTTTCAACCACATGACCAGAACTGTCACTGAGAATGGGGTCGGCTACCATCACCAGACATAGAGCCTGAGCTGCTCACATTCCTACTGAAAATAAATAAATAAAAGCTATCAAGATAAACAAAACCTGCACAACCCTTCAAAAACACAGCAAATACATTTTTTGTAGTTGGGGAATAAAAATGTTTATTTGTAATTTTTAAACAAATATTAAACGAGAAAACATGCTACTAAAGTATGCTTTAATAAGAGAATCATATTTATTTCTTGAATAGAACATTCCATAATTATACAGAGGAGGGGGAAAACACAGTTTGCGACCCAATCACAAAAACCATATCCTCTTATATGTGTGCTTCTGTTGTAGGATTTCTAGGCAGATATTACATGAAAGCGCTCAAGAAAATGCTAACCCTAGCCTTGCTTTTCATCGTTAGCTCAATATTTAAAAACACTTCTCACTTTTGTCACATTTTTGGCCAAAGTCGTTCAGAGCTACATAACTCCAGAGCTACAGGTTACAGGCCTCTGCCCTAAATTGAAAGATTTTCCTTTTAGGATGTCAAAGAACAACCCAAGAACCACCGAAGGTCAAGCAGATTATAAAATGGAAGATGCTTGACAGATTCAAGCATCTTCCAGTTGACAGTAAAGAGGACCAAGAAAAAGATACCTGCTCCAAAATCAACACTTTGCACCTCCACATTTGCAGCTATTTTTAGGGTCAAGAGGTCAACATAAAAACTGATCCAGTTATGTGTGGTGGAGGAGGCATCATGCTGAGGACCTCTTAATTGCCTGGACCAGGGCATTGCACAAAGCGGGCGCAACTCTGAAGAAGGACTAATTGAGCTTCTTTGACCTCACCTGAAATCCACGGCTAGACGTTTGAAACTCGGACACATCTGCATGTTTCAACAGAACCATCAACCCAAACACATCTAAACTGGTTTTGGAAAGGATAGAACATTGAGCTTTCGGGACTTCGCAGACCTCAAGCCTATTGAGAACGCTCAGGTCCATGCTGTGAACCCAAACGGTTCAAATTAATGTGAACATTTCTGGCAAAAAGGGTTGAATATTCAGCGAGAAATGCGCCGAAACATTGTCAATGGCTAAATAATCCTCTGTTTTACATCCTCTGTAGTACACTTATCCAAATATTTGTGGAGGTGTTGCTGCAGTACATATATTAAAGCCTGCATGTTGAATTTTGAACCATTGGGGGATCAACGGCAGCCTGCCTTATATTCAATCGTCACACCCAATTCTTGTTCTCTAAAATCTATTTTAGTTGCAACAGATTCATCACGGAAGAGCCTAACGAACTACGGCCCTCTCGCTGATGAGGAGTGTAGATAAACTTCTGAGCAGACCCGTATCTCTAGTAACACAACAGATCCTCACATCCAGTTCATCTCAGGACCATTCCACTGAAACCCATCTTGCACAACAGAATCAGCTCTGTGACGCAGAGTAGCAAACGGAGAGAAAAACATCTCCTGCTGATGTTATATTAAAATGTGTCGACGGCGGTCTGTGAGTGCCGGTCTGCCGTCCTGTGGCATCTGTGACTGGCGCACGTTTTTTTTCAGGAGCCCGTCCATTCCCACGGAGCGCAGAACGTAGCCGAAATGAAAGAGGACGGCGTAGTGGGGTTGTGCACCAGACAGGGCTGAGTGATAATAGATGAGATGTTGAGTGCCTGCCTGGGCTCTCCACCCGGGAGGAGTGTGTCCGTGCATGCGTGCTCTGCGCCGCGCATTGTGTTCGATGATGGACCCCAGCTGGAGAGGTATTGACAGCGTCTTCTGAAACATGCTGGAGGATGATTACAATGGAGAATGATTATCACTCAGCCTCTCCCTCCCCCCCCCTCCCCCTTCTCTCCTCTCTCCGTCTCCCGCTCCTTCTTTTGCCTCTCCCATTCAGCACGCGAGGTCAAGTGTCACTCCGTCTCCCTGTTGTCAAGGCTGCCAATCAACCCACACAGCGAGTCCGGGGCAACTGTTGCCAGGGAAACAGAGCGATTTTGGTTGCTAGGCACCTGGAGCTGTGCTCACAATAGTCATTTTGTTGCTTGGGAGCAACATATACTCGCTCGCATAAACACGCGCATAGCCTCGGAAAGCCTTCTCTCGCCCAATCAACAGGTTCGCGGAGCGAAAAGGAGGAATATGGCGTTAATTATGATTGCGTACCGTCAACGGATTTGCTTACACAGTGGAAAGAAATCACGCAAGTGTGTTTGATGGGAGTGTAATCTATCTTCAGGGCAACGGGATGCTAATGCATTGCTGAATTTGCAAGGAGATGTTGATTTTCTAATTTATAATACTTTAGCAATAATGCTAATGCTCCAAAAATGTTATCCCGGCGTGTTTTATTCCACCGCCTCCGCTGCCTGATTAATCAGCAAACGTCCCGAGAATTCTTCAAACCCACACCCTCGACGTGATCGATAAAAGACATAAGCATCCATCATTATGACCAAAAATTGTTACCCATAAAACACAGTCACCCCCCGCCCCCCAACCCACCCCCACCCACCCCCCCAGGCGCACGGACCCAGTGAACCTTCACGCCGCAGCGCATGTGCACTCAAATGGAAGGGATCTATCTGCGTGCCTGTTTTTTCACGAGGTCCATCAAACCCCGGCTGCTTCCCCGCTGCCATGTAGAACCTGTGAAGCTCTTGTTGAGGTTTTTAGTGTTTGTGTCAGTGTGAGTCTTATTCTGCATCCTGACAGCCAGTCGGCTGAGTCAAAATGCTGAAATGTCAGCCATGGGTGCAAGCTTGACTTGTCCTCATGTGTTACTGTCTCCTGTTGCTGCTGCTACTGGCATCAAACTCTCACTTTTTTCTTTTTTTTTCTTTCTTTCTTTGTTATATTCTGAGCTGGAGAGTGAAAAGATAGGAACGCACGGGGGGGGTAATGTGGATGGGATCGTGGTTAAGCAGAATGCTTCTCTGGCAACATGTTTGGACAGTTAAAGATTTCTTCTTTGGATTGAAATCCAAACAAGAACTGATTGACAAAAAAAACAAAAAACGGTGAAAGGCAGTCGTGAAAGGACGAGATTATGGGATGAATTGTGGATGACAATCAAGAACCTGGATTTAATGTAGAGGGGTGAAGACTTTTGTGCTTATAGCAGCATGGTGCAAAGCCTCCTCTGTAGAAGCTGCTGAACGGCTGATGACACCAAAGCATCAGCTCCACAGGTGGACGGACTGTCACTACTGACAACAACTTGACGGCGGATGAGTTTAAATTGATTTCTACGCTGCCTTACAAAAGTATTCACTTCCATTTAAAAAAAAAAATAATCACATTAGAGCATCAAAGGTTCATAGTCCTGGGATTTTTCTGTGATAGAACAGAAAAGGGTGCTATAAACTTGGATGTAAGTTGAGGGATGCTTTTCTACACCCTTTTCATGAGTAATCTAAATAATTGGAGCCAATGCCATCCACGATGACCAGCGTCTCTTCTCTTTCCCTGCCTCACAACAGGATAATGCTGCCACCGCCATGTATCAGCACGTTCAGGTGGATCTGCCGTGTTGCATTGCTACATGACTTGTGGCAAACTGTAAACAACAAGGACATTTTTTTTCTGGACGGCCTTCCACAATGACCGCATATGTGGAGTGCATGACTAATGGTTGTTCCATTTGTATTTCCCGTTGAAGGTTAAATTACCTTCACAGCACAGTGCTGCCGCCACAACGTTTCTCAGTGTGTTCACAGTGCTGTGTAGTGTTATTTTTCAGACGTATATAAGTTTCCTTGCAGGCCTGAAGGTTCAGTATTGGTCTGTGGCTACATGGCATTGTGGCTGACACCAATCAGGACCTGTCATGGCTCCCTTTGAATGATTGCTTTCTTCCTACCGCTCTGTCATAAAGGCCAGATTTTTTTTTTTTTTTTGGAGTTCACAACTGGTAGTTTTCGACAGATTCTCCCAACTGAGCAGCAGATCTCTGCAGCTCCTCCAGAGTTACAGTGCTTCATTTGGCTGCTTCTCTGATCTTGCACCAGCTCTTTGCTCTCTGAAGACGGTCGGCGGCGCCGGATTTCATTGGGGGCCACTGGAGCAAACGCACAGAGCACGTCTCAGATTTTTTTATTTGTGAAAACCATTTATCTGTTCCCCTTCACCTCACAGCTACGCACCACTATGTTTTGATCAGTGACAACAACACCAACAACAAGAAAAAAAAATCCCAATAAACGTCATCGACGTTTTGCGGCCGCAACGTGACACAATGCAGAAAAGTTCAAGGTTTATGAAATCTCTGACAGGGCGCTGTATTTCAGAAAGCCTGGCCATAAGGGTAACATTTGCATTTTCTCCCCCTTCCTTTTATGCACATGCGTCTGGAGTCTGCAGCAGTATAGAACCGAGCTGCGCATCAGATCCACCGTCGACGACAAAGCTTCCCCTCGACTACGCGTATTCTCAAGCAATAACATCTACATCTGTATTATCAACCCAAGAATACCCGTGGTCGAGACCGGAGCACAAATGCCCGCCTCCGCCCACGCTTCCACTCCTTCCCCTCTCCATTCAGCTCCTTTCTTTCTCTCTTCTGTGTTATCCTCTCAGCTCCCGAAGCAGATTGCGACGTGGAGGCGATTCTTTTTTTTTTTAAGGACAGCACCTGTGACAAGGGAGACAAAAGAGATAATATTTAGCCTTGAGTGGCAACGTAGCAGCAACTTGAGTCCACTGCTAGATTACCAACTAGGCTGTACGCTCCATGTATGTCCACACACGTCAAAGGGATCACGCTGCCATCAGCTCGCCCTTCTGTTTGCTCTCCCTCGCATCAAGCCACCGTTTAGCTGAGCACTCAGGGAGAGGACAGGATCACCAATTATCTACAAGGTGTCAGGAATTGCTGCTCGCCACAGAGGGGGAGGGAGCGATTACCAACAACGGATGCTGTAGATAACAGATGTTTAGCCCTCATTTATTGTCTTCCCTTTTTTTCTCAACTTCCATCTCCTTCCCATGAAAAAAAAAAAAAAAAAAAAACCCACAACCCTTCTGCCTTCCCTGCTCTGTCCCAGCGGAGAATAAACCAGACTCTTCCCAATCCACACTTGCCAATTAGAGACACAGTAGCTGTCAGCTGAGGAGGAGAAAAGGAGGGAGGAGGAGGAGGAGGAGGAGAGCCACTGGAAAAAAGGAGGAGGGGAGTTTGCATTAGCACCACAGTCAGCTCCTCCTGGAAAACTCCAATACCAGTTTACAAACAGGACGTGACCGTCTTTCTCCCTTTTTTTTCCCCCCCCACTTCTTCTCACTTTTCTCCTTAGCCTTTCCTCTCTGATCACGCTGATGCGTCTGCCACCTTTTCTCCCTTCTCCTGCCCTGTGTTTGCTCTCTCATCCCCCTCAGCTCCGCTTGTTTATCCATCCGACCACATGAGCCAAACGTCCCTTCAAACTAGCAGGAAACCTGACACTCCTGGAAAATTCCTCTGAGATCCTTAACCTGCTGTCACTTAGGAGACCTCAACATCTCGCTCGTTATCCATATAACCCCCCACCCCCCTCTTTGTCTTCCTCTCCTCATCTCCTTTCCCACTCGCCTTTTTCTTCCTTCTTCCTCCGCCCCAACTGTCCAAGTCCGGCCTGCCGGTGATGGCAACTCGTGTGGACGTGTCTTCTGTTCTCACCACGAGCTGTGAAGAGATACAGGGAGGTGTCACAGATCTGGTGTAAAAATACACCCCGCTTGCCGCCCGGCTCGCCCCACAGGAGCGGCCGTGTGTCTGCTCGGTGTCACCCGGAACGTCGCGGTCTGATCCGCAAACACTCGTCGGCGTGGTACATCGAGGTTAAGCTATGATAGCGCGGCACTCGTGTGGGCGCGCCTGGAGCAGCGGGTTCTGAGACGTTCATGCAAACTGATCGTGCACCCACATATTTATGACTCCGACGTCTCCCCACCAACCCCAATAACATATTTATAGACTGGAAAGAAGTTTATTTGATGCCGAAAGACATCTGGTTTGCATCTATGAGGAAATCCATTTCCTGAATTGACTTGATTGAAAGAGAACTGGCTCCAGCTGGAGGGCCTAATGAAAGAAAATCGGTCTGTGTTTCATATTTATGTCTGACGCTAACAGACTTATCAATCCTTTTATGTACCTGGTATTTGGGTAGGCCACAGAATTACAAGTGGCTGAGCCCGGAGGCAAAAGACGAGACGGGCTTGTGATGGAAACAGAAGCAGAGCGGATGCTGGGCCTGCTGCTTGCACATTATTGCTTAATTGTTTGGAACTAAAGGCCCTGTTATGAGCGTGTTTATGCTTTTGCCTGCAACAGCAAATCCTTCCAGTCATTTCTGCCACGTTGTGGCGTCTAATAGTCATAGACAAAAAGAATAAATAAATGACCCAGTCAAAGCTGTTCTAATACACTTATTCTAGAGCGGAGAATTAGATCATTTCTACCTTTACCCAGCTTTTGGCCACAAATCTCCAAAGCAAAAGCCCAGACTTAGGAGAAACCTGTGCCTCCAGGATAGTTTTGATGCCCTACTCACTGGTGGCGTAAAGAGATCTTGCTATATTAAAAAGCAACAACATTTCTCGTCAAATCAAAATGTATCTAAGGAGCGCCTTCCAGTTGGAGATAGCATCTGCCTTCATGAGTCCAAATAAATATAAGCCGTTATCTTCCCCAGAAATGAAGGTGTGTGCTGCTGTACTTGTCTGAGGCTGTTATTTTGACGTAAAAATAAAAAGGGTGCAAGTTCTTGAGTTGCCTTATTGTGTTGACAGGGACCGCTAAAAAGGGGCGATATTTAACACTCTGTCACAAGTATTGCTGAAGAAGTCGGAGAGCACCGACAAAATACAGTGACTGGCTAACCGTTACTGCTAAGGATGCTAAAGCTAGCCTGTGTTTGTAGCCTCCCATCCCAGCCAACAAAGGGTGCATACATTCTCTTTTTGTGAGTCTGGACTGCATTCGATCATCTGTTGTTCAAAATCTAAAATAATTAGACCGATTAAATCTAAACAGGATAATAATTCTACGTTGAACAAAGATTTTTCAAAACAGAGTTTATGAAACCTGTATTCTCTTTGGCGACAGACAAAATGGAGCATTTTCAATGATTTTTCACAATTAGCACAACCTTAGAACCAGATATGCATAAATAATGTAAAATATGAACTACTAAAATTTTTATTATTCTTCGCTGATTTCTGTGATTACACAGCTTGTAAATCGTGCGAAACCTGTATTCTATGTGTGGAAAAAGAAAATCAAGATTTTGGTTTATGGTTTTTCAAAAGCCATAGCTAAAATCTCATCTTGTGTTGTTCTCTTGAGTCCATTATTCGATACCTCGTCTCATGACCTGGGTGTTCAAGCTACATTCAAGCTACATTCAAGCTACAATGGATTAATGGCTAGTTACACATCAGCCTCAAAGGGTACATGTCTTGTCCAAATGAAAATAGAGGTTTTCTGTCATTTCTGTCCATTCTTAAAACTTAATTATGAGCGCAGCATTGTTTCTAGATAGGTCTTCATCACTGTAAAAAATAAGATGCCCAAAATTTCAGTGTAGCTATGCTAGCCAAGTAGCAGTGGTAGCAGTTGTTGAAATATGGCATAGCCTACATAAAATAGGAGAAGTGGACCATGTGCCTAAATAGTGAGATCAATTGGTCTCTGAAGTTGAATCTCAGATCTGAGAATAAAATCATAACCAAGATCGTTTTAATAGTCTAAAACCTTGGATTTCCAAGTTGTTTTGGTGGCTAAACACTGCTAGCAATACTAGCTAATAAGAATGTATTACTCTCTATTTTAATTTGTTCGAAGAGTTAAAGCACATGTTTAACAAATAGTAGGTATAGTTATATGTTTGCCCATGGTTTAATGAGATACAAATGGTCAGAATTGCAAATAAACTATTTATAGCTGCAACGTTCACAATGTTTCATATGCATGGCAGCCATATTGGATATATAACTCAAGGCTGCTCGGTGGCCTCTGCCATTCCCATGTGAAATTGGGAGGCCTCCTTTGTTGTGTTTCCAACTTAGATTTTGGAAAAATTTACTTCCATGGACAAAAAGACAACTTGATAAAGCTGGTTCTGGTTGCACATGATGCGATTGAGCTAAATGGATTTGTGTTTGTGAAATCATTGTTTTTAAAGTTTAGTTATGTGCTGGTAATTGACTTGGAAATCTAACAAACACCTCACTGTGATGTGGCAAACTATACAATGAAGCCACGCATTGATTAAAAAGTAACTTTACGGCCCCCTTGAAAGGCCACCAGGCTACAGCCCTGGTAAGCCCTTTCTCAAGTCCGGCCCTGCCGGTACAGATGGCTCCAAGTGGCCTACTGGCCCAGATAACCAAACAACCACACACTGTAAAATCGCACATAGCCAGCAGCACCTGTTTTCTACGTGACAGGCGTGGGTTATCAAGCTTTCTTTGTTTGTAAATACATCCGCTCCCACTGACAAGGAGATCCCAGTTGAGATCCCAGGGCGGCAGGCGTGGACTGAATCCCTAACCCTCCACCAGGAGAGTGTGATCGGGGTTAAAAACCAACACGCTCTCCATCCAGCGGGATGGAAAAGGAGGAAGACGCGCTGCGGTGAAACACTGAGCTGGAAGCAGGTGCATCCCTCATCAAGACGTTTGATAGGCACTTTGGTGGGGATGCTGCTGGGAGCAACCTGTTTAGTTATCAAACCATGAAGCCTGCCAGCATCACACTGATCGCAGATCGGGCGTTAGGGCTCTGTTATAAACCGTTTCATCCGAGGTCTTTACGTCTTGTTTCTTTCATTCCAGGATTATATATATATATATATATAAAAAAAGGTGGTTTGTCATGATCACAACAGCCAAAAGTGCTGGGATCCACGCTATCAGCGGAGGCAAAATCAGATTTTATGAAAGGAGAAAAAAAAAAAAAAATCATCACTCACCGTTTGGTCCGCGTTTACGCTGCTCCCCTACGGAGAAGTCGTTTCTTAATGCCACGCACTGTTTCCACGCTGAAGTCAGAGAATAGGTTACTCTGTGCAGGGAAACGCCCCCCCCCCCCCCCCCCACCACTCCACCCCCTCTCTCCATCCATGCTGTTCCTTTCTCCACTGTGCGCTTCTCCGCCCGCTTGTGGGGGAATCACAATAACCACTCCTTTTTTCCTTCCCTTTATTGCCGAGGAATAGAAGAGATGGATGGATGGAGCGATGGAGACTCTGCAGCTGCTGTGGCAACAGCAGCATCCTTTGCAATGCAACTCATCTGCAACCTCTCACCTCTCCTCTCCTCTCCTCCTCCGCCTCTGATCACACTCTCTTCCTCTCTCTCTCTCTCTCTCTCTCTCTCTCTCTCTCTCTCTCTCTTTCTCTCTCCCTCTCTCTCTCTCTCTCTCTCTCTCTCTCTCTGTGGTCCATCCCTATCCACACCGCCGGAGAGCATGGCCCTATAGTGCAGCAGCAGCAGCCCCAGCGCTGGGCTTTGGCTACTTCCAAGTCATGATGGAGTATAGGCTAACGCTGAGTTCAGGGTTAATACAACGAATGCACCCCTGCGGATGGGTGATTAATTTCTCTTACTGACCACACACAGAGAGGCGAGCTATACAATGCTCTCTTTTTTTTTTTTTTTTTTTTATAAAAAAGGTGGAGAGTATTTCCAGGAAATTAGTGGGGGCTTTTTCACATTATGTCAAGGATTTGTTTTATAACCTCTCTTACACTGTGACTTTAGTTGCATTATTCACAGTCGACAGCATTAAATTACAAAGTCTGAGAGAAAGCACCGATAAGGTTGTAGTAGACGCGGAGCTGTGAGAAAGCAGCTGCTCCAAAATTGATTTGTTTCGTGTTTATGACTTTTTGTGTCACACCTGAATATTTCAGGTTATCATAAATCATTTTAATATCAACACAGCTCAGGAAAAGCTATGCGGTGAGACGAGACAGCGGCGGGAATTACTGGAAAGCGTGGCGTTAAACATGATATAGATGTAGTAGTGTGGTGGCCTGGTAGTACTTTGCTGCTTTAGGACCTGGGTTACCCAAATGGCAGGAATTAACAAAATTATGTCGGCAATAATCGAAACAAAAAAAAACAAAAAAAACAAAACAAAACCACAAGCCCATTAACAATGGATGACAGACTGGTAAAATTCAATTTGATTCAAAGTAGAAGAAACCATCACTGCAGACAAAACAGCTGCAGTAAGTGAAGATGGGAAATAATGTAACATTTACATTTAATATGGCAAAAAAATAACAATACAAACTAATACAAAGTGAAAACCTTTTTAGTTTCATCCCAATAATTAAAAGCAACATGCAAAGGACAATCTTGCTAAAACACCCCCTTTAATCCATCTCCTGTCAGTGTACCATCCAAGAATAAAGAAATTCTGCGCAAACCCGTGGAAAGTTTGCTCTGCGCGCACCTGCTGGGTGAGCAGTAACTAGGAAACGGTGAACTTTCCTATTTTAGTCCCTTCAAACAGTTTGCTTTATGTTATTGCACTTAAAACAATCGTCAACTGAACCGTTGAAAAGTGAACGCTAAAATTATCGTCTCTTCACAATTTTTACATAGATAACGCCCTGCACAGTGAAAGACAGACCCAAGCACGAACGTTCGCAGATTCCCATTAAATAATCAAAACCAGCTGAAAACCCAGTTGCTGTATCGTTATTTAACTGTGCTGTACATGTGTGTTTTCAGTGGCTCATCGTTACAAGCGGGATGACTTGCCGTGATTGATGGAGAGAGGAATTCTTCTCTATAGAAGACGATCCTGAGGGAGAGTATTCAACCATCAGTTACTTCATCCCCAAAGGCGAAAACCCCCTAATGTGTCTGAAATGAAGCAAACATTTCTCCACAGAGATGTTTAAAAGCTCGATGACAGTTGTTGCCACTAAGGTAGATATTAGGTTTGGGGTGCGGTTGCTTTTTCATACAGCGTCAGGTGGGTCATCATTCAAAAACCTCTTTCTGTATTCACTCAGCTTGGCTTTGTCCGATATTACAATTTGTTTCATGGTCTGAAACATTTAAGTGTGAGAAGAAAATAAAAAAAATAAGAAATATTTATTGGAAGACTGTAAACACGCTTTCACAGCCTTTTTCTCTGAGCTAGGATACTATTTAAAGTTCAGCATGTCTAACAGGTTTTACAACTAAAACACCTCTCACCTCAGAGGGTTTACACTGACCTAAACCCTCTGATATTAATGGGAACCTTCATTTTGTTCTGTAATATAACAAAAGAAAACCAACACATTTGGTACATTTACAGAGCTATTTTTGTATCAAGACCACCTTAGTTTTGAGCCAAGCATGAAACCAGCATTATACAAATGTCAGAAGGAAACCATCTTCTAACATCTCTGGTTGGATCTATTCCATGCATAACAGGCAACATTCAACATTTTAGCAACAGCACTGTTTCCCAATTTTTTCAAATTACATGATTAAACCTCCCAGGTTTGGAGATGTAAAAGTACAGCCATGTGAAAATCAGAATATTCTTATTTTATTGATGTTCATGATGCCTCGCTTTTACCTCAGGCGCTCTGACCAGACATGCCTTACATGTCTTGTTCTTAGTTCACGTTTTTCCACACAGAAAGCTATTGATGGCGCACCAGCTCAAATTTCCAGGTAAATAATAAGCCCTTGTGCAAACAACCACTCAATGCAAACACCACTTCAAATTAAAGGTTAGGGTAAAATAATTGGCATAAGCCACCGCGAGGTTTATGAGAGCAGAGTTATTTGGTCTTGGCCCCTCTCTGGATAGCTTCAGCCTCCAGGATCAACCAATCTGGAGTTGATGGCTTTCCGTCGCGGGGGAGATATTAATCGCTTACAAAACCTTTAAGACACCATCGCTTCAAAAAAGCTGGAAATATTCCTTTAAGAAACGGTCCTTCCAGATCCTCGTATAGGAGCATAGGTACTAAAACTAACTGTCATATCACAGCTAGTGATGCAGTATGGCTGGTGCAGTATATTTTGTTTTGAATAATATATAAAGTCTTTTCTTTCACCGACAGTCTAGTGTATACGGAATCATATTAGAACCTTTTTTTTTCTCTATTCTCTGTGGTAATGGCATGTTATCACGCGTGGTGCTGAAATCATAATGACCATGTCTTTAAGGATGTCTCCTGCAGGGTCTCAGCTAAATTCCCTAAGGTATGTGTGCGTGTGTGTGTGTGTGTGTGTGTTTGTGTCTGTGTGGGTGTTCCTTCTCCTAATCCTATACCTAATGGGGTCCGTGCATTCGATTGATGGTCCTCCTTAGCAGACATGCTGCATAGAACCGGCGGTTTAGGACCTTTTATATTTCTCCCCTCATTTGGTGGTCTGTAATGGAGCTTCCCCCTGAAAACCTGTTTGCATGTGAGAGTTCTGAAAGCTGGGCGAAAAACCCACAAAGGAGCCAAACCGGCTTTGTGCACGCAGGGAAACCAAGCCACAGAAGAAGCAGACGGGGAGCAAACATGTAGGTTTGATGTTTTTTAGAGCCTGCAGTGCCAGCGCAGGCACAGGAGCGGTGGGGCCATAAAATAAATGACAACACTTCCTCAAATCAGCAGCAATAGATTCTCTCGCTGTCTTTTGCCTTCTCTGTCTGACACACAAAGACACTCACACACACACACACATACGCATACACACGCACACAGTGTTAATGGCTTCATAATTGTCGGAGGCAGACCACTGAGCATAATCAGGAGACTGCAGAAAGGCAAAGACCACTATTAGTAATTTACTATGACAGACAGTACGTTTTTATTACCCAGCTGCCTCTGCTTTGTTTTGGGATGCGATAAACCACTCTCTTCCACTTTCATTATAGCTCTTATTTTCTCTCTCTCTCTATCTCCCTCTCTCTCTCTCTCTCTCTCTCTCTCTCTCTCTCTCTCTCCCTATCTTTTCTCCTATCTCTCTTTATTCCTTTTCCTCCAGCTACAGACGTGTGGCTCAAGGGTCAGATGAATTACGTCAAACAGACAGACACTGAGTCAGGGAGTGAAGTCCAACTCATCACTGAAAATATCGGCCATCACACACACACACACACACACACACACACACACACACACACACACACACACACACACACACACACACACACACAAACAAACGTAGATCTTTGTTTAACGTACATAGTGAGGACCATGCCTTGTCTTCCATTGACTGCCATTCATCTTCAAGCCTTTCTTGAACCTAACCTAAACCCACCCTAACCTTAAAGTCTAACTCTTGGACTGAAAAAAAAAAATCCTGAAAACCGTTGACTAACTTCCAGAACAAGGTAAACTTTGAATATTCATGTATCCAAAGTGTTCAAATTAAGTTTAAATATGAAATATTGCGCATTTTTTACACCGATTATGGTATTGCGCGTTTGAGTGCTGCCTCCGTTTACGATCGGCCATTTCCGACGTGTGACGTCAGTTCAAGAACACCGAGAATGCGAACTTGCATAGAAACACACAGCCGTTTACATTTACAACCGGTACGGCGAACAAGGATATATATGGATGTTTTCCAGTATCTTCTTTCACACACCAAATCTGCTGATCCACGTCTACTTTAAGCAAGCGCTTTTAAAAAAAATCGCCAAAGTCCACATTAAAATGCCTTCTAGGTGCGTAGTTGGTGGCTGTAGTGCAGACCGCGGTGAAGTTGGTTTGACATTGGACATTCAAGCTCCGCAGAGTCAGCGGGATCTAGCTCACGGTTGATCCGGTTGAAGGACTCCGATTTCGGCTAGCGTCTCTCAGCTGCTCCCTTCTCCCATACGCGGTGGGACCGTCAACAAATCTGATTTGATTTTTGTTTGTCAAGAGTGCTCCGCTGACGCAGCGTATCTTGAATGTCCAATGTCAAACCAACTTCACCGCGGTCTAGTGTAGGCCAGAAAGTAGCGCTACTTGGCCAAAGGATCAAAAGGTCCGAAAGAAATGGGATAAATTCGTAAAAGAAACACAAAAGTGTGTTATGCAATTCCCACTTCACGAGCGAGGATTTTGAGGGGTACTTACAATGGAGCATGGGCGCTAGCGTTAGATATAGTCTCCTCAGGTTCACCTTGTTCAAACTCCGTTGCTTCGTATATATATTCGGTATCGGAGTCGCCAATGCTTGAGGTGGAGTTTGTAGATGTATCAGACATGTTTTTTATTAATTTTTGTACGTAGAGTAAGAGTTATTAATTAAATGTAATAAATCGGTAGCAAAAGTCGTAGTGTTAGCAGCTGGATGCACGGTACTAGTTCTGTTAGTGACGTCATATTCTGCAGCAGCCGATTGAGGAATGTTTGGGCTGTTTCGCTTATACAGCAAGTTTTATCTAAATTACTTCCAAACGGCGCACATAATTCACATATAATATACATTTCTTTACTCTGGTGACTATTTGAATGCATCTGCGTTACAATACATTCAGTCCAAGAGTTACACTTTAACCTTGACCGGTTTATACCCAACCCTAAACCTAATAGTACTGAACCTAACTCTAACTCTTGAGGACTGACAAAGGGTCCTCACTTTACATCAGAGTCCTTAATTTACTAGTAAAATGAGCAAAAGTGTTCTCGCTCAGCTGCAAGTACAAGAACACACACACACACACACACACACACACAAGCAGGAACATAAGTCTACTCCCATGAAAACTAGTGCACAAACTTACTCAAATCTAACAACATGGCATGCACTTTATTGTCAATAATATTGTGTCACACCCTTAAAATTGTTGAAATCAGGTGTCCCAATCATCTCCATGTTCACATGTGTATAAACCCAGCACCTAAACCTACAGAATGCATCTGCAAGAATTAGTGAAAGAACGGTTCGCTCTCAGGAGCTCAGTGTATTACAGTGTAATACCGTAGAAACAAGGCCACGTTTTATCATTCTATTCCTTTTATCTCTTCTTTCTTTCACCTCTTCTTTCTCGTTTTTTTTCTCTTCTTGTTTTTCTTTTACTCTCTTACTTTCCCATTGTAGTGTCCATATAATTTGAAATTCTCCCTGCAGGAATCACAATAAAGCTATTTACACGCACAAATCAAGCGGAGCATTATGGCGAAAGCTGTTTGCTCCACTTGTGAAAGTAAAATCTGTCGAGCTCTATTTGGCATTAAGATATAAATTTTTATTGCCACATTGCTAGACAGGACACTGAAAAAAAGAAAAAAAAAAAAAGAAAAAAGAAAAAAAAAAGAAACAAGGCCACCTGTGCAATACGACCAGTCGAGAAATTTGCCCACAACTTAATATTCTACAGTCAGCTTTTTAGTGGCGTGATAACAAAGTGGAAGAGATTGGGACGAAAGAAACCGAGCCACATACTGATTGGACACTTAAAAGCCCACAGTGGGGTCAGTGTGTGCTGAGGTCATCGACTCTTTGCAGTGTCAATAGATCATGTAAAGTGGCCTTCAGATTCACTCAAGAACAGTGCATAGAGAGATTCCATGGCCGAGCAGGTGCATCCAAGCCTTATATCACCATGTGTAGCACAAAGCTTCGGATATAGTGGAAGCTGCTAATCCAATGGGTGACTGTGGGTTTGGCAGTTGCCATGAGAACACCACTTACCTGACTGCGTTTTATCAAGTGTAAAATTTGGTGCAGAGTGGATTATGGTGGGAGGCTGTTTATCACTAGTTTAGCTTCTTAGAGCTTGTAAAAGAAACCTTAATGCTATAATATACCACAACCTTTTATCATAATTACATGCTAAGTTTCAGTATAGTTTTCCTTTTCCAACATGGTTTTGCTCCTATGCACAAAGCAAGGTCCATAGAAATATGAACAAGCGAGTTTGTTGTCGAAGAACTCGACTGCTCAACACAGATCTTTGAGATCTGTGAAAAATTCCCATAAACTCACTCCTAAACCTTATGAAAAACCCTCTCAGAAGAGTTAAAGCAGATGTGGCTGCAAGGGGTGGACATATTAAAGGATTTGTATTAAAAAGCCACCCATCCAGTCCGTCCATCCATCCATCTTCTGTATCTGCTTGTCCACGCAGGGGTGTGGGAGGGCTGGTTCATATCTCCAGTGATCAGTGGGCGAGAGGTGGGGCACACCCAGGATAAGTCACCAGTCCATCACAGGGCAACACAGGGACACATAGGACAACCAACCATATGCACACACACTCACAACTTAGGGCAATTTGAAAGACCAGATTTGTATTATAAATAGGATATTAAAGTTAATGTATGTGTGGAGGCAAGTAAGCCAGTACTTTTAACATACTGTACATACGGGCTTTGATCGGGCGACCCTGGTGTTTGAATCTGCTTTGATCCTTTGTAGCTCTGTCTGTATGTTTAGGGAGGCTGTTCTGCTGAAGGGTGAACCCTCCAATCAGTTACAAGCCTTTTGTATATACAGCTTATAGTAACATTTTTATTTTATTCGTGGGACGTAATATTGTAATTTCAAATCTGATGTTTTTATTTGGTTTGAGCAGAAAACCATAATTAACACAAATAAAGGCTTGAAAACATCAGTCCATGTGTCATGGATATTCACACTGTTGTGCCATTATGCATGGTTTTAAGTTATTTTATTGTTTATTAAATAACTCTCGGTCTGTTAGGTATTGTCCAGTGAATATCAGCTCAATCAGCTGATATTAGGACAATAGTTGAAAGGAATGATTCGAGCACTGGCGTTCTCTTAACACCAAACTCTGCACACATATAGAATAAATGAGTGACAATTTCTCTTCAAGTTCAAGAATGTATTAACAGAAATAAAATGAACATCCAGAGAACATCGCTATAGAATGCTATTTATCTGAATTAACACTATATTTCAATCAACAAATCCTCTCTACTAGGCTAGTGAAACTTAACTAAACTACGAAGCAAAAGTAAGATTAAAGAAAGCAAAAGAACTATGTACACACAAAGGAAACAAGAAAGGACAAAATAAAATAGTTGAAAACCATCATCAGAATGTTTCTGTGAATCCTGGTTTACTGCAGATCTAAGTTAGATAATCAAAGTTTAATTTAAAGAACCCATTCACAATGCAAATCCTGAGTTAGACAAAACATTATTTCAGGAAATGACATTTTAAAGAATGATTTGCTAAATGAAAACCAATAACCTTAAGGACACTTGATTTTTATTAATGTGATTATTCCTCCAGGAAATAATTATGACTTCAATTGGTAACTTAGGAAGCTAGAGGGCGCTGTAAGGAGACAATCGACCGAAAATGACGTATCAGGGCACTTCCTGTGGTCATTGCACATTAGCTTGAGTTTAATCCTAACCATAGCTCTGAACTCTCACGCATTGACCGTGTGACACACGCATTTCACTGACTCCACACGCGTAACACATGGCATTTCACACGCAAACATGGAATTTCTCACGCATAAAAATCACAAAGCCCGTCTGGGCTGCGGACGACAAAACTCCGCCTTCTGCTGAGCTGTTTCTGCTTCTTTCACAGCTTGTGGCCATCAGTAATTCCTGCTGCAGTTCGTGTTAACAGAGCAGCAAGAAGAGTGATCAGAGTTATGAATAATTTTAGTCTTAACAGTGGTGAAAGTGAGCCGGTAAGGTCCTGTACCGCGTACAAAGGAGGGGAGGGGGCGGGGGGAGCTGCTGCCAGATGACCGGTTCATTCAGAACCAGTCATGGCTGCACGCTGGATCATAAAACAGTTCTGCTAACCAGATGCAGTTTAAAATGCCACTTAGTCTGTTTATAAGTTTCGTTTTTATTAATTTTGCATTTTTTAACTACATGCACCGTAATTGTGCCTCCGCGCTTGCCCCCCCCCCCCCCCTTTCCCTCGGAGCAGGTGCTTTTATCACCGTTCACCATTCAAAACGTGAATCACTACGTTTAATGTTCTCACATCGGTAGCAACGTGTGCCAGTTAAAGTCAATAGAAGAGTTACTAGCTGTGTTTCATGCTATTTTTTAACAACATTGAATCAGTGGCGCTTCGGTGGGCTGCTGCCTCGCGCTTTAATTCAGGTGCGCACTTTTAAGGGTCATTTTAAAGAACTTGTAACATCAGGGGCTTCATCTTAGACCTGTCAGTACCCCTGTTCCCTTTATAGGAGCCCTTTACAGTAATTATGCATTTTACCCATTGTTTATCCGTTGCACGCAGCGCACGGGGGTAAATCCGCCCACCTCACCGCCCAGAGCGCACTGACGAGAGCAATAGAGATTCGTCTGATCAGCGCGGCGACTGACTGAGAAACCTGTCGCTGTGAAAGGTGATGAGAATGTTATAAACTGAAACAGTCTAGAAGTGCATTGAGCTGAAAAGAGGGATACATCAGCAGCTGGATCGTGCGTAAAGACGCACCAACCCATAGATGAATGTGTAACAGTGTAATAATTCGGTCAATAACTTAAAACTACTTAATTTTATTCAGTATTATTTGAACAATTGTGTATTTTTTATGTCTTAATCCATTAACTGAACAATAAAGTATTAATATGTCTCTTTCTCTTTTTAACAAAAGTAATACATGTCTACTTCATTGTCTGGTGGGATAAAAATGAGATGGAGTTGACTCCACCGGCTCTTCCAGGGTCCGGTTAGCCCCGCCCCCAAACAAGCCCCGCCCCCAAATTAGCATAATCTCACTCTTAACTTTTGATAAAAGTTGAGAGGTCTGATCCTAACTATACACAAACACAAATAAATTAACATTCATTTTCCCTGTGAATGCTGTTGTAACTGTAAATCATACTCAACCACATCAGCAAAGCTTTGTTTCGAGAATGCTAGCAGGAGCTAGCGCTGTTAGCTCAGCCTAGCTTGGGAAAACCTTGAAACAAAACAGTAAAAACACCTTAAAAGCAAACCATTCTAAGCTTTCCCTGTTAATTTATCTGCCAAACCTTTGCCTCAGTGTCCATTCGGTCAATTTTGGGGAGTCTGGCTGGAAGGAAATGCTTCAGACAATGTTTGTTGTCTGGGTAGCAGACAACAAACAAGGCAGCAGAGATGAAAGCAGTTTGCGCCGGCTGATCTGTGAATCCGGACCTAGAATCAAAAGGGTCTGTTAAAATATCACCTCTTGACAGGTCCTTCCTGGATCTCCGGTGGTCTGCGTTCGTTCAGCCTGTGGAGGGGATCTCTGCACATTTATCTTAGCATGGCTGTCCTTAGGCTTCCTGCGAGGGCCTCTGCACAGCTTGCAGCAGGAGCAATTTTCAGATCAGCTTTTCTCTTGCAAAAGCTGAGGGAAAGTTACAAGCAGCCTGTTTCATGGCGGTCGGTTCCGATGTTGGTTTCACAGAAAACAGACTTTACTTAGCCTGGCGGGCATTGCAAATGTTCGTGGGTTGTCCGAATTCCAGGCATATCCTCCGCGTAGGATGCCCTATGCTGCTTAAAGCACCAAGGGACTTTATACTGTGGCCCCCCTGCTGTGAGAACAGTCACTTGGGAGGGGTGACTGCAGCAGTCCCCTACATTTATTGTGGCCTTAGATCAGCCTTAGAATGATCTTACATTATTTTACTGTTGGTTGATTTCACAACAACACATAGAGAATTAAGTCACTGAAACTAATGAATGTTTCAATAATTATTTAATGTATTTAGATGGACCTGTATATTCCTCAGATATGACCACTGTTAGTTTGAATTCTTTGCTAAAATCAGCTTCAATAAGGGATTTGTCTTCCACCACTCTGAGCATTTACTTATGTTTCTACAAACTTATAGGTATTAGGTGTGTAAATTACAAGCTTTATCATGATATGATGTTATATCGATTTGTTTGGCTGACAATATGATATTTGCTGATACCACAAAGCCTGTCACAATATGATTTCAATTAGATTCAACCCACAAGTCTGAGATCGATATGACGCAATCATCTGCCCATCTAACAGAATCGTTTACATTGATATCAACTCACAAAAGAATATGTATATCGTTAGACCATTTTATTTCAAAGCTCTTCAAGGAATCAGGAATTTAAATAAAAAAACATTATTCTTTTAATTTAAAAAAAGAATAAAAAAAATAGATCACCTGTTCACTGTAGTCTCATGCCTTATGCATTTCTAATTAAAGGTGTATCTTAAAATGATAATATTGATCAATGTTTTCATTTTCATCGATGTAATTGGATTGTTGATCATTTAATCAATATATCGATATGTGTATTGTTATACCCCTAGTAGGTATGGCATCTGTCTACAACTAAAAAAATCTTTTACTGGCAATTACTTCCCAGAACCTCACTGCACAAAACCCAAACTAATCTTTAAGACATGCTCACCTTGGTAAATGAAGGAACAGCCTGCACTTATCGTTGAAACAATGTTTTTAACCCATGTCACGTGACACTGTCACAGACTTCTTCACACATGGAGAAACACTATAATCTAAACCTTTTCTTTAATAAGTTGTGTTTAATTCTGGCCCTCATATAGGGCCCGGTATCATCTAAATGAACATACTCCTACATAGGGATTTAAATGAACCTCTTCGGCATATCATCAAGTTCTGCAGTGGCAATAATCACTTGGCTTCATGTGTACAACTAGGGAAACATCTAAAACAAACTTGGCAGCAGCCCTTGAGGACTGGAATTGGACAACACTGCTTTAAATACAATGTGAATACCCTCAAATAAACTGTTAATGTTAGTTAAAGGGGACATGCCATGCAAATTCTACTTTTTTAGCCCCTAAATACATTTTGTTTGGTCACTGGAGTCTCTGCAGAAAAGTTGAAACCTCCTTTTTCTGAATACATAATGTATTTACTACTGTCGGGATAGAAGGACCATATTACCCAGTATAACGAAAAACGTTTCTGAACAGGATTACCAACTACAGCTTTAACCCACATAATTCATCACCCCCCCAGTATACTACAAAAACAGCCGAATGAGGTGGAGGGGTATGCTCTGTGATTTGGAGGTACCTTGTTTGTATTTATCTATTTATTTTACGTGTCCCGCCTGGCTGTGTAGCAAACAAAATTACTTTCCACGTGCCAAAGAGAGTCCAACAGATTTACTTTCACAAGTGGAGCATTACTGCTTTTGCTATAGTGTTCATGCATAAAGCTTTATTGGACATTATTTTGGGATTATTTAAAATTCAATGGAGACAGAAACTGAAAGGTGAAAGAGAAAGAAAGGAAGAGAGAATGATGAGGCCAAATGTTAAAAGAGAGAGAAGGTGATAAAAATAGAGTAAAGGAAAAAGAGAGTGCAAGATAACATCCTCAGAGTCTGCTTCTACACCTGCAGAAAGTGATATAGAAAGAATAACAAAATAAACAGGAAAAGTATGACAGGTACAAACAACCAATGTCTGTGATAACATCACTGAAAAATACGCAGTATTGTTTAATACAAGATGTATTTAGTGGCAGCCAAAGCCAAGGGTGTGAAAAGACCCCAAGCCTGCCTCTGTCTGGTCTTGGAAGGGAGCAGAGTGTGAAAATGCCTTATTTACATTTAAAGAGACAGCACCAAAACTAGCTGCTCTCAGGTGCACCTCAGAACAGAGACACACGAGGAGCTGTGAGACAACAATAATGAGGAATTCACTACAAAGCATTGCAGTTCCTCTTTATATAGACCACAACTGAATGATTTAAATGTTAAAAGGAATAACTTAGATGCATAATATGTCCCCTGTAAGACAGAAAGAAATTCATCAGTGTGACGATAATATTAGACCTACAATACTGTGCAGAAATTTGGAACCATTCATTTGATTGTCTATATTTTCTTCCAAGCAAGTAGACTTTCTTTTAATATTATTAGTCTTTATCGACCTCCCTCAAGAGATGTTCCTTTGGGCTGCTGTTTTTGCTTGTTTTTTTTTTGTTATTTCTTTGTACTTGACCATGGCTCCATATTGTGTGTGATTGGTGCTTTCAAAAATTGTACAAACTGGCAAGTGAAGGACGAATGAAGATTAAAATCTAAAAAAAAACCACACTGGATAGGACGTACGTAGTTATGAAGAGGAAAAAAGCAATACATCATTTTTAAAAGCTTGACATGGTTTCATTCCTAATGAGTCAATACTGTGAAAAACCATCATTAAAAATTCATGTCCAGGGAGGTATTTCACTACCAGATTTGCACATTTGGATTCTGAATATTTTTGCAACACATTCTTAGTTGAATTCACGTTTGTTTTGGGCCAATCTAACATACTGTACTAACCTATGTTTTAAAATTCAAACAAGTTTTCCTTTGGGCTGTCTGTACATGGCTGTTCATTATGAGGGAGGGACAGTCCACTGAAGCCACATTCTCATCCAGAAGGAATTAATGCTGCAATACAGTGATTTGATGCACTTGTCTAGGTTTCATTAGACAGAACACCTTTTTAGAAATTCGAATTAAGCTGAAGTTGACCACATTGTTTTATAACTTGGACCACTTTGGAACATATGTAAGTGACTTGGAACCTGTCTGCATGATTCATGACACTGTTTGTTGTGGATTGGCACTATGTAAATAAACTGAATTGGAACAAATTACATCAAAACCCTCAGGCTGGCCGTACTGTATGTGCAGATCAGCAGTTCTGGTCTTCTTTTGCTTCCTCCAACACAGACTGCCATCAGCTCTGGTCAACTCTGCGTCCCTCTTGAGGAGAAACATCCTCACATCATGATGCTGCCACCACCATGTATCGCAGTGCAATGTGCAGCGTTAGTTTAACGTGCAATTTTTGGTCTCACCTGGTCAGAGTACATTCCTCCAACTGCATTCAGCATCCACTACATGGCTTGTGCTGACCTGCAAGTGGTACTTTTCATGGCTTTCATGCTTTATGGATGGATGGATACATGTTAGGAATTATTTTGTTTATTTAAAGAATTATTAATGTCCCAAACAGGGGACTTAGAAATCACAAGGCATTGTAATACCACACGCAAATAATTAAATAGAGTGGTTTGCACTCTGAAGTGGAACCCAAAGATGTGAAAGATTTATACTCTAATTGTAGTGGAAATGTGTTTATTAGGCTCAGCAGGTAGTTTATAGGATTGGGAATGAGGATGCTGGCAATCAGGACCGACGATAACTGTGTGTGCATGCGTTTGTGTGTCAGTGTTAACAAGAGAGACAAATAGGACACACAAACAGGAACGGAGAGACAGAGAGAGGCAGGTGCATCACTAATGGCTTTTTAAAAAGGTTACAGCATAGAGCTCTTCTTTTCTAATGGGGCTCTGGCTGTGCTTGAGAAGCAATTTCCGGAAAAGATAATGTTGTCGAGAGTCCAGAGAGTTCTGTCTGAGTGTGTGTGTGTGTGTGTGTGTGTGTGTGTGTGTGTGTGTGTGTGTGTGTGTGTGTGCGTCTTGTCGTTAACAAGGCTGACAACTACAAATTCAGACGAACACAAAGAGGAGGCGGGACGAGATTGGGGCAGTTGAGACAGACTGACAAAGAGAGAGATTTTCTGTGTGCCATCATATCGCTTCATTGGATTGATGACTAATGTCTGTGATGGTCCATCAGAGGGCTCAGCGAGAGAAAATGCACAAGTTTTGGAGTCTGCACATTTTTAGCTTGCTAATTTGATGGTTATTATGAGAAGCTTTCAACCTGCTGATTTTCCTCTCTCCTGAAAGCCATTTTTATCATTAGACATAGTTATACAGTGCCACCCTGTGCCCATGGCAGCCTACTGCACCAATGAGGATGACCGCGATCAAGATGATCAGACATTTTTTAATGAAATCGTCAACTTTTACCTCTACGCAAAGCTTCATTTTACAGTTAACATTTCTGAGTTTGTTTGTTTGTTAGTGAGCAGTACAGTGAAGGACAGACGGGCATGAAACTTTTGATGTGAGTGACTTAATGGTGCTCTGGATCCAGGTCTGTGCTTTTAGTTAGGACGGTTTCTGAATTACTGAAGCATAGAAGCTCACTCATCGCATTTCATTATAACTTTCTAAAGAGAAACTGTTTCAAAACTCACTTAGAAACAATGCTCTCACATACAGGTCCTGTGAAAAGTTTTCACACACATTAATCATGTGAATAAAAGTTATGCTGATTTTGGCCCTTAAAAATCGGTTTGAAATATTCCTTTTCCAGGTTAAAATGATAACCTGCATACAGCTTCTGTGATTCTTAAACAGACTGGTGTGCACACGTTTGGATTTAACTCAGATTTTCTCCCTAAACCACACTTTAAAATATATATACATACATCCTATCCAATATTTGGTTAAGTACTGCTTAACAAAACGCAGAGAAAGCTCATAATTTTTGAAGCCATCAACAAGCTTTCGCTGCACTTCCACCTCGCCCAAAGCACCCAGCTTTAATCATCTCCCCTACATTTTCAAGACTTTTGCCATCCAAGCATCCAATCATCCAATTAAACCTGTCATTACCTGAAAAGGTGTTGAAGCATCACCGTCGCTCCAAAGCAGAGCGAGTTTCACATCACCATGCCAACCAGGAAAGAGGCATCTGCTTCAAAACTGACATCTTTGTACTGGATGGAAATGTTGCACGACCAAACCAAATGTTTTCTAGAGATGGATTTAAGGCCATCAGAAGAGGCAAATGTTGAGCTATCTGACCTCGACAACAGGAACAATGTTTGCAGAAGTTCAGACGAGGCTTTTAAACCTAACAACACTGGACCAGCTGTCAAGCACGGTGGTGGCAGCATTATCCTCGAGGTCTATTATGTTTGTCGATGGCAGAGGGCTAACTTTAAATTCTTTAACTGCACCTCAATTCATCAAGCAGACTATGATTCAACACACACATCCAAACATGTTTTGGTCCGGATGAAGTGAGCTAATATCAAAGCCAAAGGGAACACCTGACCTCAACTATATTGAACATTTATGCATAAAAGGTCTGAGAAAGGAAACAATTTTAAATCCACACGGTGAAGGGAGAAGCCTCGTCAAAGGTCTATCAAACTTTTGTATGTCCTGAGGGTAAACTCTCTAAATTAAACCCTCTATACCTAGAAATGAGATGAACATGTTATGAAATTTTATTTCTATAATCGTATATAATTGTAAAATGTATAATTAGGTTGGATATGGTCACACATAATGTATTTTGACAATCTCAGGACCAGAGTCTTGGTCAGACTGTAATATGTGTCTGGATGCATCTTTGTCTGCACATGTCTCCTTAAGGTCAGTTTTGTGAACTCTACAGAAACTCCAGCCTGCCAGAATAACGCCAGGACCTTGCTGATGACCACAAAACATCTGGGTGTTCTCTGCAACTTGCTGAGGGATTATATGTATATATTTGAGCTTTAATGTATCATTTTGACAATTATTAAATCGAGAAAGTCCATGAAATGATTGAGGTCATATGTTAGCAACAATCCTCACTGGTGAAAAGAACGTTTAAAATAAATCCTCAAAGAGCTCTAACACAACATCACACATGTGGCAACAACATCTGTATGGAAACGTCTGACCTGAGCTGTTTTCGTATTGTTTCCCGTCTGCTAGCCGCCGCCGCCGCTTACCTGTATGTGCGATTTTCAGAACATGGAGTCTGGAGCCAAATGAGCAAGATTACAGCATCAAGAGGGAAAATCTGTCTTTGATGGCAGCTCAAAAAAAGAAAAAAAGAAAAAAGAAATCAAACAATCAGAGGCAAAGAAAGCGTGAAATTGTGTTTGTTTAGAGCAGTTAAAAGGCATTGCACTCTAATTTCACCCTTTTGACTGATGTTGAAAGGCTTATGTCCTGTGGGGCGTTCTTTGTGTGCACTATTCGGAAGATTAGCAAGGAATCAAATGAAAAATTATATCTATTTAGGCATTTTAAGTAAACTGTGTAAAAAAAAAAAGGGCCGTGTAGCAGCAAAGCTCGAATGTAATCCTTTTTCAAAGACAATCCTAAACCTCACCTATAAGGCAGACCAAAGACAGGCACCCGCTTTAGATTTTACCGTGACTCTTAAATAACACAGACCTATTGTTGATCTCACAAGAAAATTAGTGTATAGATGGCTGTGACACAGAATGAGGCGTTTTTCCCAGCCAAGTGGAAGCTCTGTGGTTTGATCTCTGGCTGCTCCAGTCCACATACTCTCCTCGGGCCAGGCAATGAAAGTCACATTAACCCTGATGCTTTCATCATCATAATGAGTTTAAAACAGAAAAAGCAATGCATATAGGCTAGCATATGCGGGGGATACACACACACACACACACACACACACACACACACACACACATACATACATACATACATACATACATATATATATACATATATATATACATATATATATATATATATATATATATATATATATATATATATATATACACACATAAATTCTGCTCTAATGTGCATTGTGAATGTGCTGTTAAATGTGCTGTTTGTGTAAGTCTAAAAAAAACAAAACTGTGGATTCAAGAGCCGTATGAATATAGCAGTGATCCGTTCACGGTGCCTTGGAAAAGTATTCGTACCACATTTTGTGACATTAAGATCCCAGTTTTTCTTCAGATTTGATGTGACAGACTAGCATAAAGCATAACCATAGAGTGGAAATAAGGAATATTATAGTATGCTTTCTAATTTCCCTGAAGAAAATTCTGTGCAATCAATTGTCTTTGTCACCAAATTAGTCAACAGAAACCATCTGTGTGCAATTTCACACCATCATAAATAAAGCTGTCAGGAGTTTGTTAAAAAAGATAAGTGAACCAACTGTTGCTCAGAAGTTCAAAGCAGAGATGAGTTTTAAAACAACATTCCCAGCTTTAAACATCTCAAAAAGCACCGTTCAAGCCATCATCCAGACATGGAAACAGTATGGTACGAGTGCAAACCTATTATGAGGTGGCCATCATCCCCCTAAACTGACAGGCCGGGCAAGGAGAGCATTAATGAGAAGAGCAGCCGAGAGGCCCATGGTGACCCGGGAGAAGCTGCAGAGATCCACAGCTTAGGTGGGAGGATAAGTTGAGAGGCCTTTTTGGTCTTTATGAAAGAGCCACGAAAAGAAAGCAATTGATGAAAGAAAGTCGTGTGAAGTCATTTTGTAGTTTGCTACAACCTCGGAGGTGACACGGCAATCACAGAGAAGAAAATGTGACCAAATGAGACCAAAATGGGACTTTTGGCCTAAAGGCAAAAACGCTATGTGTGTTGGAAAGCTATCACTGCACATCACTCTGAACACATCGTGATGACACGCTGTAATGGTGATGGCACCACGCTGCTGGGGGCTTTTCTTTCTGCTGGAGGAAATTGTTCACAGGATAACTGTTACTCCCACACTTTACAAATCTGCTGTTTATAGAATAAAGGCAAGGAAAATGCTTTTGTAGAAAGAAATCTATAAGAATCTTGTTTGCAGTTTTCCACGAGCCGCGTAGCAATGTGTTCTAGTCAGATGCCGCTGAGATACGGCACACCATCCAGGGATCCATCTGCAGGGTAAAACACGGCAGTGTTGGGCGAATCATGCTGAGGGGATTCTTTTCTTCAGCAAGGACAGGGAAGCTGGTCAGAGCAGATGGAAACGTGGATGAAACTAAATATAGGGTGATCCTGGAAAACAACCTGTAAGAAGCTTCTCTCTGCCTCAACGAGAAATCTCGATTTACCGATGTCCAGGCTCTCACCTTTGGTCATGAGATATGGATCATGACCACAAGAACGAGATCTCGGATACAAGTGGCCAAATATGAGCTTCCTCCGATGGCCGGGCTAGGCCTTAGAGATAGGGTTATGCCATTTATCCTGCTGATTCTGAGCCAGCTTAGGTGGCTTTGGGCGTCTGATGAGGATGCCCCCTAGACGCCTCCTTTTGGGCGATTCCCAAAGAGAAGACGCCGGGGAAGACTGGAGGGACAATATATCTGGTCTGGCCTGGGAAAGCCTTTGGAGCCCCCAAAATGGGCTGGAGGGTGCTGCTGGGGAGAGGGATGTATTGCTTTGTTCTGTGGACCTGTTGCCTAGGTGACGCTTTCACCAATAAGTGAAAAGACTATTGGAGGAATGGATAGAAAGCTATCAAGGTAAGCTGACTGAGTTGTGCTATTTTGTAAAGAAGAATAAGCAAAAATATCGGCTTGTAGCTGGTAAAGGCTATCCCTAGATGACTTGTAGCAGCAAAAATCCGACCCCTAATAAGCGGAAGAGGATGGATGGATGGATGGATGGATGGATGGATGGATGGATGGATGGATGGATGGATGGATGGATGGGTGAAAATGCAAATGCATGCTGATCTTTCCAGATTTTCTGTCTAAAGATTTAAAACCGTATAGCCTTTTTCTTTGAATGCATAACTACACACTTCTTCGTGCGAGTCTTTCACGTCAAATTACAATACAATACAATTAGGTTTGGGAGTTTGATATCATAAAATTCATGGAGAGGAAATCCTTTAGCAAGACACTACGAATATACATGTAGAGTTTTACGGCTCGTATTAGAGGCTTGACATAAACACAACTGAGAAAACATCAAATCGACATCCGCATTGAAGAACTCTTACTTCACTAAGTGATAATTGCAGTTTATTCTGGTAAATGAATACAAAACAGAGACTTTAAAATAGAAATAACAATATCTCACCAGAGGAGGTGTACTCATTTTTTTTCTCAAAAAAAAAAACAAAACAAAAAAAAAAAAAAACAGACATACAATACTGTAGGTAATCACAGAGCTATAATGAGCACCTTCTGCTATAACCGGCATTGTTAGGATGCCTTGGCAGGGGTCCTTCGGAGGCCTGCGGTTACAAACAAGCATGAGTGTGTAATTATAGCAGCTACTTTTGACAGTTTAACTTAAGAAAAGCAGGCTGCCAAATTAACAGTTGTGCTGCCTTACAATGTGCTCATTATAAATATGCACGCACGCACACATGCACGCACACAAACACGCCCACGCACCAAGGACTCAATAAGTGCCAACACACACGCAGCTATAACGCACGCACACACACACACACATAAGAAACCCATCAGGACGTCGTCTGTATTAAACACACTTTTGTCTAACCGTTAAAAACCTGCCGCTTCGTTTTGAACTGAGCCAGCGGTGAGTCCCAAACGCACCGGCTGCGGGCTAGTCGCATTTTAAACTCATCTCCGCCGAGCTACATTCCTGCTTTACAGCCTGCCGCCACTCTACGGGAGGATTTCAAGTAGCTTCGCTTTGCTCGAACCGTACAAACTGAATGATGACGTTATATATAATGTCAGAAGAAACCTAAGCACTGTACAATACTCTGCCAAGCTCCGAGGTCTCGCTGCTGCCGTGGACACAGTCAGTGTGAAGAAACGGTGTTGATCAGAAACAGGGAGAACCTTCTAATGACTGGACTAGACGGATCAATTCAAATTAGGCATGGGCTGGTTTCTGGTATCAAGGTATTATAAGGATTTAAAAAATTGAAAACTGTCAAATGCTTCCATGGTTTAAAGATGACATGCCAAAGAAAGTGCTTCGGTGACCGTAGACCTCTTCTTCTGCGTGAGGCACAGAAGTGATGTATTTCCACAGACCACCTGTTGCTGCTCACTGCCTGTCAGCTATCCAAAAGAAGGCTACAAATGTTTTGACTTGCTCAGGATAAAAAAGGGAAATTTGGGTAATTTGGAGATATTTCTGGCAGAACAAAACACGGACAGTTACGGCGTCTCGCAAGAATATCGATGCAGTTTTTTTTCCTGTCTTCTCTTTTTGTTCCTGCCTGAGAGACAAAGTATCCACAGTTTCCACAGGGAGAACATCTCATCATGCTCTGACCCATTTTTTTGATCTGCTCTGTGTTTGGGGTCACTGTCTGACTGAGAGGGTTGCTGCCCCTGCCGGCCTGTACGGGCCACAAGGTCCCGAAATTATGGGCTGCAAGGCAGACGTCCGCAGACACCCCAATTAGACCCTACTAGGTAGGTTGAAATTGTGAGATTTAATCACACAGGCTTTCAGAGAGTAGAGCTGAATTGGAGTCATTAATTAGGATTAAAGGTACACCTTCCATTACTCCTATTAGGGTATGACTCAACGGTTTGCATGCTGTGAGCAGCATGTCTGTCAAACAGCCGACTACAGGCTCACTACCTGGGCAGATAACCCCACTAATTACCCAGCTAATATCCACAATATAGCACCATAGTGTATGGTTATGGTGGGAACGGATCAGCACACGGATCCTTCACCTTCCTTTTGATTGGCCAGTAGTAGAGGAGCTAACCCAACGGAGGCTTATCTTATTTTCATAAGCAGGCAGAAATGCAGTAAGAAAAGTTAAAACGGAGACAGAAAAATGTAAAAGGACGACGTGGAAATGAAAAGGTGTGTGGGAATATATATATATATATATATATATATATATATATATATATATATATATATATATATATATATATTCTTTTATTTAAAATTCTGTCAGATCTGGTCCTCCATACAAAGCACTTTCAGTTACTTAAATTTAGACCTTTTTGACATCACTACTGTTTAATGGAAAATGGCTTGTAATTGTATGCGCCTTATGAGGTCAGACGATTCCAAAGCACCTTACACTACAGTCAGTCATTCACCCATTCACACCGTGACGGTGGTGAGCTGTGTTAGTAGCCACAGCTGCCCTGGGGCAGACTGACAGAGGCGAGGCTGCCAAAAATCGGCGTCGCAGGGCCCTCTGACCAATGCCAGCAGGCAAAAAGTAAATTTAAGACTAGATCAGAAAATTAAACTGCTAGTCAGAAACTTTATTATTTACAATAACAGGGATTCTGCTAACCTAGTAACGCAACTGAACTATAACTATTAATTGAAGTTGGTGAGTTTACTTTTATTTTTTGCCCTGGCAAGTGACTTCTTGGCTGTTGTGGGTATTTAACCTCACTTCACCTCCTTCTTACACTCTGTTACTCAAAATACAGTAAGGTTCTTAACAACTATACATGGCAGGATTTGGCCAAGTATCCAGACCCCTGTTTTTAAACACACACCTATTCATGACTCAGGGGCTGGCAGCCGATAAGGGAACAAGAACTATTTGATTTTAGTTTCCCAAACGAAAAAAATAAAGCAAATTTAAGGAGCAGGATTTGAATTATGTTGAGAGCGTGGTGATGAAATCATTCCCAATGGGGTGTTGGCTGCTCTCCATCTTGCTAACTTCCTCAGCCAGAACTACACCACACAGAAGGAATGATGGCTGCCAGGGTATTAGCAAGGATAAACATATAAATAGAAAGGTTCATGGATGAAGCAATGAAGGAACAAATGTAGACATTTAAAGAAGCGATAAGTAATAATGACACCTTGTGTTTCAAATGGGACCCCCCGAGGACGTTGCACAGCTAAATTCAAGATGACGAGTGAGGAAGTTATTGCTGCTGTGAAACGCGGCCAAATACACTTCCAACTGACCCCACTGGATTTCTCCTTACTCAGGATACGTATAAGAACTTTTATTTTGTTCTATTTCTGGTCCTCTTCTCTTACTGGCTTCCATGTTTGCAGGCTGCTGCTCTTTTGCCAAGACAAAATACCAATTGCTGGACTCTGCTTTGGAAACTATGGGAACTCTCAAATGATTGGCTGAGGAACCAGGAAGTAAACACGGGCTACACACAGGAAAACTTAACTAAGACATTGTTGATGGAGCATGCAGATTGTTTATAGGGAATGTTACTTCCATCCCGGGTGGCGAATGAGAAGGAATTTGGTTAATTTTACAGTAAATTTACTTACTTGTTGCTCCTTTAAGGTGTAACTGAATACGACCTTGAGTGTAAAATCTGGAAACAGTTGTTTAAGATTACCAGATTCTTCTTCTTGATAACATTGTAGGTTAGCATTGTTCTGATGGACTTAACGAGTTTAGATTTATTATTATTTTTTAGTATTTCAGATATTGTTTTATGTTTTGATTGTTTTAAGTAACCAAAAGTCCAGCTATAGGGGAAGGCATTTGCAAAGTGGATGGTATCACTTAATACTCAACACTTACAAATAAATACATTCAATCAAATGTACTGTATTTAAGACATGTTAAGATTGTTAAATGTATTTTTAAGACCCTACAGAAGCCGCAGTCGGACATATCTACCTTGAATTCTTGTTTAAATACCTTGATACCGTGGAATCTTAAGATCTTCCTCCAGGTTATCATAGGATGAGCATCTCATACTGCTCCATGCCTAATTCAAACAGCAGCCAGCTGTTCCCTTTAAAAATCCTGTTTGATGCATTTGTAAATCCAACCGAGTGTAAATGTGAGAAACACCACCATTGTTGTCCTTCGCTCAGATGTACATTAATAGAGAAAAGATGAGACGTACGTTTGGGTAATAGGTTATGGGAAATACTAAAGTATGTTTTTTTTACTTCTACTGAACAATAAAAACTCCACATGGGGATTTTTTTCACAGCGTGGACATCAAACTAACAGACATCTGAAACACACACTGCAACATTAATGTTATAGTTCTGAAAAGTTGATGACAATCTGATTCAGGAGTGAATAAACACAAAAAAAAGCAAAGTATCAAAAGCAAAGCCCTAGTGCGTATAAATCTGTCTTCTATCACTTCGCACGATTAAAGTCAAAACTCAAAGGTACAATATTGTTTACTGAGTGTTAAACTGGTTCATCTGTGCTATAATTTACAAAAGTGCTTCCTCCCTCGACAGCATCTCTTTGTTTTGTGTACAGAACTAGAAGTCTGTACCATATTACTATACGGTACCAGCATGGTTATTACATGAAGGTGTTCTTCTTTCAGCTGGTTCTCCTAATTGTCCTGAGTACAGCAAAATGATCTTGAGGAAAATCCACTTGTGACCCTCAGCTCAGCTGAGGTTTTTTTTTTTAATTATTATTATTTGATTGTAAATATCAAGTCATCACCAGCCAACAGTCTTTAGAGTCACCGTTGAATCTTTGTGGAAAACCGCAAGGAAACAGGACACAGTATTGCTTTAGCAGTTCTGGCTTTAAGGAGTCACGGGTCTTTGACGCCCAAAGGAAAACGGTGGCCATCTTGAAGGCCAAAACGGGGCATCACAGGGTGAGGGGGCAACAGGTCTGTGTTCCCCCGCTGGGTCCGGGCTTCGTCCCTAGTGAAGCTTTACACCTGTGTGGATTTGACTCGTCGCAGAGGTTTTCGTCCTTCGGGGTGGGCGGGGCAGGGCGGGGGGATTTCGCGGGGCAGGTCTAGACTGAGCTGGTGAGGCAACGTCTTGAGGGGAGGAGGACATCGGGTGGGGCGGGGCGCAGGTTTGGCTGATGGTCATGTGATCTCAGAATATGGTAACCCTGGAGCCTAAAAAGGAAGAAAAAAACTTAAATTAATAAAAAAAAACTCTCAAACCATTTAGGAAGTTACACTGTCAACATAAGACATTAGATAAAACATCCAAACCATTTATAGGTAGAGCCAGATGCAGAGAGGCAAGTGTGAGTCAGTCCGGTCAAAACTCTATCCTACTTCACCTCTTACCTGGAAACCACTTAACTTTTCGAGTGGACTCTCCACACGGGGCAGGCTGAGGAGAGGCAGACTGATGGGGGGCTCAGGACGCTGCGGAGGGGGAGCCGGGGTCGGCGCCGCTAGCTTAGTTGGCTTGAAATTGTTGATCACACATGCCACCTGATGGAGATTAGAAAAGCAATGAGCAGGAGAAAAATCGGATTCTTTCTTTTTTAACGAAAGGTTTACAATATATGACGTAGAGGTCAAAGTACGTTCTCAGCCCTTCTTGCTAATGTGATCATCAGGCCGATTTCATCCTTCCTCTGTACTAAACATATACTAACAGAGATGCACCGATCAATAAACCAGAGCTACACCCCACCCCACCATCTTCAGTCTACTAACGCATCAACCACTTTCATGTACTTTGATTTACTTTTTTACAGTTAATAAAAATCAAACCAGGAATATTTTACAAAGTGACTTTCAGATCCTTTGGGATAAAATATCTGAAGATAAAACTGGAGGGAACAAACTACAGATGCATCAAAGAAATCAGCCACTGACTAGAATTGGCCAATTTTCTGTTTGATTGGATTTAAACAGTAACTGCCTAGTCAGAAACGTACACAATGCTGTCTAGTGAACACGCAATAGCAACATGCTTATGATTCAGTATTGAGGGCGCCTTTAAGGATGAAACCAGAGGAAACAAAACAGGTGGACGAGGCCATTCCAAAGGAAAACGTATATTCTGCAACATGCTTAATCCCTGCCTACAGTTTAACATGTTAGGCTGTGGGGGAGGCAGACAGGAGGAAGGATGCATGTATCATAGCGAGGTTGCTCTGTTTTATCAGAGCCTTTAACCTCTGTCTGTCACAGAACAGCCTGCATTTGGAAATGTTAGCGCCTTTATCTCCACGCTCTGGGGAGAACAGACAGAGAACGGCTGTTTTGCTGTTTCAGTAATGCCAGCCCCACTAGCTGGCATAATTACTGATATGAGATGCTCTGTTACAAACATGGCTTGCATCTAATACGAATAATTAATGTGCAGGAGAGTTTCAGTTTAAACAAGGTTATTCTCATGGCTAAATCCTGAAACCAGCTTTTGCAGTTATATAAAGAGTGAAATTTAAGTCATACCCCCCCCCCCCCCCCCCCCCCCCCACACACACACACACACACACACAACACCGGTAAATACAGGAGCAATCAGCAATAAATTGCTTGCCATAAACTGTAGAAATACTCTACTTTTCAGAAAAATGCATTCGCAATTTGTCATGTGCTAAAATTGCTGGGTCCATTTCAGTCAGGGCCTGTTTTAAAGTAGAAAACCGGAATCGGGGAACAGGCCCGTTTTACAGGCAGATATATTTATGTTAACTGCGTTATTTACGCTGACAAAAAGTCTGCCTTTTAAATTCCTCAGGAGATGACTGTACAGTGCACTACAGACAGCCTAAATCCCAGGGCGAGTGTGGCCATTATAGCACCTATGATATCGCCCATCAGGACATTACCCAATATTACAGCCTTAAAAGAAAAAAATGCATTAACTGTTATTTATCACAGCCAAACAATGGCAAGGTGTAATTACAATAAAAAAAAAACTGAATACAGCCTCGCTGCTTCCATGGGATTTAGCAGGAGCATTAGCAATTAGCTTCTGCTAATTAAAGCGCTTACATGACTGATCATCGGCTGAAGCAGTAGTTTTCCGTTTTGGAGCACACAACTCTGTCATTCTACGGTGGAAAGGATTTTTTTTCCCCAAATGGAAAACAAAAAAATCAAGGCAACTGGTAACCTTCTCAGAAGTTGACTTTACAGGAACTTTGCTGATCAATGCTTCCAATGCTTAGAGACACAGCAGAACCTCGACAGCTCTGCTTCAGTCTCTGCAGGGCTTAGCGACGATTTTAAAAGTTAAAGCTCCTCATGGAACAAGAAGAAGAATGCATAACAAACATGGCTTCTCTGAAAGGGTTGCTAATAAGCAGTGTTCTAACTCTAAACCAGTTTGCCAATAAGCAAATACAGAATACCAGCCCAAACATGCACAGTGGTGAAAGTGTACTGATGTGGGCTTGTTTTCCAGTCAGAGGACATGGGCAGCTGGCAGCAGAGAGGTAACTGTGAACTCCTGACTATTCTGGAGTAAAAGGTGAAGCAGTCTGTCTGCTGGAAGCGATGGTGTTGCAATGGCCTAGTCAAAGTCCAGACCTGAAACAGACTGAAACGCTCCTGTGGGACCCTAGGAGATCTCTGCAGAAATCCCTCCCCCACGTGGTTGTTGCTAACACACTTCCTGAAGATGTTGAATCAGGGGGACATGGGTAATTTTCACGCTGTTTGAGTTTTGACTGTGTTTTGCTTAATAAAGAACGACAGTGTGAAGTCCGTTGTGTGGTTTGGTTCACTTGAAGTTAGATCTCAACTACGGGCCTCTTTTTCTCAGAGTTTCTGCCTTTCACGGCGGTTTTCAGCGTTGCTTCCCCTCACCAGGAACGCTGCGATTGCCCCTCCGGTGACAAAACCGGCCAGGACGTCGTTCCAGTGGTTCCTGTGCTCCGTCACTCTCACCACCCCGACCAACACCGCCAGAGACAGCAGCACCAGGCATAAAGTGGGCTTCATCAGACGGGTTCCTTTGGTACGAAACACCAGCGTCACATACATCTGCAAGACAAACACAGAAAGTTATAAGAATAACAACAATAATAAAAAAACAATCTTTGTTTTGATGTTTAGATTTAGGGAAATTAGGGGAAACCGTGGTTTGAGTCAGCCAGCTGAGACTGATGCAGACTGGGCCGCAGCCTTACTGGCTCTGCAGGATGCACTGCTCGGTTGCTCCACTAGAGGGCGCAATCGGCATCCATTTTACAGCAGCCCAATGCCTCAAGAGACAAGCAGACCCAGTATCTGTTTGTGGCTGGACGAAAGCTACCAAATAAAGGTTCTGTACTTCTATACAACACACAGAAAAGCTTAGTATTTATACTCCTGACAGGTTCTGATTTAAAATTATTTGTATTAAGTTTAGACAAGCTTCCCTCCTAAGATAATAAAAGGATGCAAAAATGAGTTTAAATTTTTTTTTAATTTCATTTTATTAATTTAAATTTACTTAGAAAAAAAGCTCCAAACATATTTCTACCCTCCTCAGAAATCAGTGGATAATAATGTTTCCGCTGGTATTTTGGTGCTTTATCACATTAACTACACATCTGTAAGGTTAGCAGGCCTCTTTCCATAACCCTAATCTTTGGCTCTCCCTCCCTAGATTCTCAGACAGCATCAGGTTACCTGCTGTTTATGCTGAGATTAGAATACAATGATTAATGTTAACACACTGTATTAAATTCAGGTCGAAAATGCTTTATCGATCCCAAAGGGAAATAAAACCTGGGCATCCAGGTCAGGAGCTTTGGATTTTTTTAATAGTATAATGAAGGAAGAAGTTTAAAAATTCATACGTAGTAACAACCTTTATGAATTCCCCCTAAATGCCCGCAGAATTAAATATCCCTATTTGAAAACAAAAACAAAACAATCGCCAATAAACACAGATTTGTTTGCATTTTAAATCGGCTTCATGTTATTGCTCTACTATTAGCATATATTATCTGCCACTGCAGCTGGTTATTGTTTTCAAAAGGTAAGTAGTGACAGAGGAGTCCCACTCAGACTAGGGGAAGAGAAAAAAAAAATAACTCCTCCTTACTCTGCAGAAACAGCAGCGCTCAGCTGCCTGCACAGAGTCAGGAAGGGGGGATTTTATCCAGTTTGTCGCATTCAGGGTCTGTGAGTCATTTTTCAAACAATTTTTATACAGGGAAGGTAATAATGGAGGCAATGACCTCCAGAGGCCCGGGTCCTGTGGTTTCCACACAAACCCAGTTATGAGGTGTTTGCTTCCACTCTGTGATTCAGACCTATGGAGCACAAGATATGGCCACAGGCTCCCCCCCCCCCTCTTTTCTTTTCTTTTTTCCTCCCAGAGCATTGCACCATGTGACCTCAGGGAGGACCTCACTGCTACTTTGCCTCTTTTGGTAAGTTAGCCTCTATGCTGAACGACTTTCATTTGCAAAACTAGTTAGTCAGTGTAGAATAATAGCTTAGAGAGGAATAAGACGTGCTTTTCTAAAATTACTCCTCTTTCTACTTCTTGGCAGGTGTTTTTAAACGCTGCTTCATGTTTTAGATCAGCATATTGCCATAGTAGAGATGTTCAGCCTTTATGATGGTAGAGTGAGGGAGTGCCGGTGGTTTTTATTGACACAGTATGGAAACAGTGAGGATGAGCTCGGGTTCCCACACTCTGCTTCTAGGTTTTGGGTTAGTTCCTGTCAACGATTGACACAGTAGTCGTTCAGCTGAGGTCGTATTGATGCTTCCCTAAATGATGATCCGATGAGCCTGTTTCCAGCCACGTCATGAGTCTGGATAAGTTTTTTTTTTTTTCCTTTTGTGTTTAAAAAAATGTGGACAGGTGAGGGGAGTGATCTAAATTGTTCTTGCAGTAATATTTGATTTAATAGAAATAAATTGAAATAATTGAAATGAAAAAGTCTCTTAGTATTTTAGGTGTTTAGTTGTTTTTATTGTTTGAGCATTTACTAGACGTCCTACATATTTAATCACTGACTGGCCACATATGAAAGATGTTCATAGCTATTGTTTATTAACAATGGGAGGAAGGGATTATCATTACTGATCTTTGGTTATGTTCTGGAAACACAGCGAATAATACAAAATCTTACCTAAAAGATGTTTGGCTACAAACTTAAAAAAATATATTTTTTCAGTGTTTTAAAAATACCAAGCTTAACAGGAAGTAACAAGTACTGAATAAAAGACATCAGTATTGTTCAGATATTCTTCATGAGCTGAATTAAATTGAACAGGACCATTTTCCCAAACCTGAACAAAAACACAACAATCAGACCCGAGTCCAAGTTTAACTCGCCGCGCCACTCGAGCAGCTTTGCTTTATTCACACCTGCCAAATCTTTTTTCTCTCTCTCTCTTTTTACTAATCTACCAATTCAAGCCATCTTTTTCAGCTGGTGAATCTTCAATGATCCTACCCCTAAAAGCCTGAGCGTCTCTGATTAGCAGAGAGCGGAAGTGGTGGTGCAAAGCCCAGTGAGCCGCTGGCAGCCTCTAAACCCACTGGCAAAAAAAAAAAATATGTCGAAAGATTCTTACGGAAACTACCAAGGAAACTAAAAATGCATTGTGTAGGTGCCAACGATGACACAATGTGTGCAGATCTTTGAACATGCAGAACAGTAACCTGTAACTGTCCTCCTGGTTTATTTTCAGGTTTTCCACAGCAGTTTATTCTGTAGTTTACAGACAAGCAACCATCTATCAGCCACGTCTGAACAACGAGACGGTAACCATCCAGCTGTGATCCAGCTGCAGCCTGACAGAAGCGGGACCGTTTGGAGAACGCTGAAATGAATGACTCTGTTGTTCTGAATTACATTACTCTCCTCGCTGAACTCCGGTCAACTAATGTTTTCCGTAACAAACTATGATTTCAGTTACTATATTAAGGGAAAGCAAAGCTATAAAATAACACCTGCTGCAGCAGCTGCCTCCTTGTTGAATCGTGTTTTAACTGTGATTGGTCATATTTTTGAATATCACGCAGGCCTGATTGCAGCCTGATCTGTAAAATGTGGAATTACTTAAATTCTGACGGCATGAAGCAGGCGAGAAGATCTAAAAACATTAACACATCATGCCTCAAAGAGAAGATGAGCGATTTTATATCTTTTAGCCAGGAAAATGTCACAAAGTTATACCAGAACTGAAAGTCAACCAAACTCATTTAACACATATTTACCCCTCAAAATAACTAAATAAAGTCTGACACTTCATGTCAGACTTTAGGTTTAAATCATGATTTAAGTAGAGAAAATTTAGCTTTACAACAAGTTACCTTCCACATTGTCTGGATGTGACTCGGAGGTCTCACGCTTTTGCTATTCAGCACATTGTCAGCAATTATGGCTAATGCTCTCAAAGTACACCTATTTGTATTTTATTTGTATTCTTTTTTTTTTCAAATGAGTTCTTTGGTGCGCTTTCCTTGAATTCTCTATGGCTGCAGGAAACCTGCTGAGCCATGAGTTGAAAACACTACCAAGGTTTCTGGATAATTCAGTAACAAAAATAAGTATAAAAGATGGATTAATGGTGAAGATCAAGACAAAACTAAAATGTACCAATAATCTTTTGAAGAACCAGCCACATATCCTGTAAAACAACCACATTTTCCGCCACAGCTGCCAGAAATAAATGCCAAGCAGCCAGACTGACGGTAGGTCAATTTATACCAGTTACCCCTAACATAAAAAATGCATCAGGATACCCCTAACATTGCACAGAGGTGTAAAAAAGTGATTTTCCCCTTACATATTTCATTTTATTATCAGATAAAGAGAACCCGAGTAAATACAGCAGTTTTCAAATTATTTCAATAACTAAAGAAAAAAAAACTATCCAGCCCAGCCTGGCTGGCCCTCTGGGAAAAAGTAACTGTAATGTAGCGACTGACCTAAAGAGTCCCATCATACCGACATGGTGGTGGTGTGATGTTTCAAGCCTCTTTCCCTCAAGACCTGCACAGCTCGTCATCAAGCTGTGCAGGTCTGATGAAACTATGAATTTTGCTTTCTACCAGAACGTCCTGCAGGAGAATGTCCTGCCTTCAGAGCAGGACCTTAATCCCCATCACACTTTGAAAACTGACACTGGCACATTAGCAATCCCCCCCTCTGGAGAACAAACAAACAAACAAAAACTAAATAAAGTTTTGGAGTGGCCTAGTCAAAGTCTTATTCCAATTTAGAAACTGCAATACAAGCTTAAACCCTACAATGCGACTGAATTAAAATATTTCTGTAAAGAAGAGTGGGCCAAAATGCTAAAGACTCAGATGTTGCTGCTAAAGGTGGCACAGATAGTTCTTAGCTTTAGGGGGTAATTACTTTTTCACACAGTGCCAGGTTGGTTTGAACAGATTTTTTCCCCCCACTATTAATAAAATCAGCTTTTTATATTTTCTCTTATTATCTTTGGTCGTTTTTATGATCTGAAACACAGAGTATGAAAAAAAAAAAGCACACATAAGGTGTGTGCATACACAAAGAGCCTAAACGCGTTGTCTCAAAAGCAATATCCAGTCAACGTTTTAAGCTTCATAGAGTAACCTGCAATACAGCACAATAATCATCAAGACCTGCAGATTTTATTTTTATATTTCATGGTTTGGTTGTTACTGCGTGGGAGGCTACTGCTCTTAGGGAGCCTCAAAGTGGGCTTGCAAGCTTCGCAGAGAGGAGCAGAGCAATGAAGCTGCAGCTTGCTGGTGCTGAATCATGACATAATAACCAGGCTAACGTGCTAATTTTCTCATCACCTGCGTAGTCTTTGAAACTGTACTTCATATAAAACGTTTAGAAACATTTAAAAAAAAAATCAGTTTTAATCTGTGTGAGCTGAACAACTTAAAGCAAGTTCTTGTTAGGAATGAACTTGCTCAACAGTCACGTGTGTAGATGGATCATTTGTACTCAGTGGTGTTTGTGCTGCAAACAGTTGGAATAAGCAACAAAGCATAATTATGATTTAACATTCAAGCAAAATCTGCAAAGGAAAAGCTATGGCATGTCTTTATAATCGACATATTCTCTGCTGATGACCCCCCCCCCATCCATCATCAATTCCCAGACAATAGATGTCCTACCACCGTGTAGATGGCTGAATAAAAGCTGAGCGCGGCGTCTTTGGAGGGGAAGGACTTGCGGGCGGACACCACCAGGTAAGGGTTCCCTGTGCAGGCTCGGTTCTCTGTGATGTACTGCAGAGGAGACTGGCAGCCGAGAGCTGTGTAATTTGGCCTGCAGGCGGACAGGAAGTGAGGCGTCTGGTTTCCTGTCACCACCTGACCGGCGTTGGCGAAGATGGTGGTGGCAAAGAGACCGAAGGAGTAGACGCCTGGGGAACAAAGAGAAGGAACGAGGAGAGATGCGACGGTGAGTGGCACCGTTATGGGTCAGAAACAGGGATAGTAAAAAAAATGACTGCTGCTTTGTGCTGCTTACAGCGTGACGCCAAAATATTCCTACCACTTGAACCTTTGCACATTTTTGTCATGTTACATCCACAGCCTTCAATATATTTTATTGGGCTCTACGCCGTAAACCAACACAAAGTAATGCATAGTTATAAGGGGGAAGGAACATATCAATATTTTTATCAATGACAACGTTAATTTTTTGTTGTGACCTTATCTCCCCTGAGCCAATGCTTGATAGCGTCAGATGGTGCTGCAGTCTTTCAGGGTTTGCCTCTGAGCTTTGCAAATCCTAGCACTGAAACGTTGCCCATTCCGCTCAACCTCAGTCAGATTGGATGGAGAGCATAAGAAGCACAATTTCACGGTCTTGTCGTGGTTTCTTGATCGGATTCGGGTCTGTACTCTAACTGGGCCATTGTAACGTGTGAATATAGTTTGATATAAACCATCCTCTTGTAGCTCGGGCTGTATGATGAGGGTCATTATCCTGCTGGAAGGTGAATCTCTGCTCCAGTCTCAAGTCTTCCAGGATAGCCCTGTATTTACCTCTATTCATCTTCCCCATCAGCTCTGATCCCCCCCCATCCCTGCTGAAGAACAGCATCCCCTCATTGGTAGGTTTGCAGTAACGCCATGCTGTCTTTCTGTTTTCAGAGCATGGATGGAGCAGCATCTGTGAGATGTTCAAGGCTTTACATTTCGTTTTGGTTTTCATCTCGTAGCATCACTGCACTGGTTACCAGTTCATTTTAGGGTCTATTATGAAATTTTCTTTGGAGCCATGAAAGGACAACGTCCTTTGGGAACTACTGGTTTATCCCCCAGTCACGTCGCTGAACATCATCAAGACAAAACCTGTTTGATGTATCAAGTAGCAGTGATAAGCTGGAGGAGACAGGCCTTTCCAGGCAGCCTCGCCTATACTATTTTACTATATTACTACGCTGATTAAATTCTGTTGATCAAGTAACAAAATAAAAAAAACAAATGAAGAATTTAACAAATGTTTAGTTGAACATCTTCTATGTTTTCAGTTTTTTTTTATTTAATTTTTTTTTTTACTTTGACAATTCAGATCCATTACTTTCTAGTTAGTTAACTTCTAAAAGCAATTGGTTTTTATTTAGGAGTATTTAAGGAGTTGAAGTCAATGGCTGGCCACGCCTTTCCCTCCACCTAAAAAATTTAATTACAGCCAAGGACAAAAATTAGTCTTAACCCTGACAGATTTAGACTTATTTTCATTCAACCAAGAAGTTCAATTTTGATAGGAAATGAAACAGAGATCTCTTAAAATGATAAAAACAACATAAAAGGAGCATAAACTCTGAAGCATTCCCATTTAATGAACGTTTAATCAAAAAAAAAAAAAAGATCTGCTACCTTCTGAATAATCAGTGGAAAACTTGTTATTGACATTACAGCCACCAAAACCTTCCTATAATTATTGCTCAGCTATGATAATTTTTTTAATGATTTGTCTTTGGTGATGGGCTCCAAGTCTTATGATGTAAAAATTACATCTGGAAGCATGCTGGACCAAAATGTTAATATGACTTCCAGTAAAAAGAAACATGTTAGGAAAATAAAAAAGGATAGAGAGATTTAAAACTCTGAAGGGAATGAATAGTTTGGGGCTTACCTAAGTATTACCTTCCCACCAATGTATAATTGTACACCACCTTGTGTTGGTCTGCCCCAGTAAAACACATTGCAGGCACTGTATATGAAACTTTAGCGTCTGTGTCTGCGGGACGGAGACCGACCTAGAAAACGTACGATCCTCCGGAGGAGAGGGTTGAAATAACAGCAGTCAGCGGTCACTATGGTCTTCTCCTGAGATCCCTCCGTCTTCACAAAGAAGCTCGTCACCTCCCCAATCAGAATCTAGGACACAAGAAGCAAAGCGGAGACCAACGTTTATTGTCAGACAAAGGCTAAAGCGGCACGGCTGAGGGCTGATCGAGCGTCTGTGAATATTCTGCCTGGTAAATATGCGGCGCTGCAAAATTATTCACGAGTTTCCCTCCATCAGACATGCCTTGATTAGACATTCGCTCCGTCGTGTGGCCGATTATCTGTTCCTCCATAACGTCCCGACACCTTCAGTTTCCTGTAATCAGTGGGAGAGCTGGCATTTATTCCAGTTTTTATGCACAGCTTTCCGGAGTTCCACTTTATTTCAGACCTTTTAAAAAAAAAAATAACAGCCATCACCAAGCATTGCTAATGTCATTTTTACAGAATATCCAAAGTATTTAATGTGTTGGCTCACCCGTAGCGCCACAGTTGTACTAATACAGCCAGAACACATTTGGAGCACCCATTTCAATATGTGCACCCCCCACCCCCTACCCCCCGCAGCACGAAACATTTCAAGCTAAATCAGCAGGACCTTGATTTCCTCTGACAGGGGAATAAACGGACTAAACACCAAGTCACACATTGGCGGACAGCGTTATGGTCTGCTTATGGATTTTGTCTCGTCGGGGGACGTCTGCTGACAGAGGCGTGGATGGATGTAGGTTACATGCTCATACAATATGCATGGCTGTGGGAGAGGAGCGTGGGATGATGCTAATGCACCACGTCTCCTTGCCCTCAGTGCGACGGATGATCACTACGTCGGCACCGATGTTATGAACTAAAAGCTCACCAGCGGAAGGTTCATTGATACTTATCGGACGTGTACGAACAGTAATGGTGTCTTCTGTACGGAAGAGGTGACTTTAAAGTTGCAAGAAGCACAGAAAGATGATATTTACGCGCGTCAGTCTCGGTTACAGTGAGTTAATGTCTCTGAACAAGACGTCGTTTCCAGTTCCGCCACATCTGGCCTGATGCTGCTGATTTATACTTTTGTTGCAACCTGGAAAGCATTCCTGAGCAACGCAACCCTCACCCTTCATTGGGGGGGGTGTTACCTACAACACCCTGCACACGTAATGTCACTCCTTGTAAAGATGTGCAGAACGACCAGACATAATGGAATCTTTTATTTAACAGCTTAATTACTCACTAAACGTTAATGAATAACCCAAACTTCGATCTAAGTGTGCGCATGGGAAAAAAAAAGGGGCCATGAGTATGATTTGGTTTATAACTACTGTATACTTATGCAAAGAGAGCTAAATCTTTTCAATCAATTATTCTGCTTAAGGAAAGAAAATGAGTCTTTTTTTTTAGTTTTCTGGCAGACTTCACCTGATTTTTTATTTTATTTTTGGATCTCTCTGCTTTTCGGTAAGTTTCCAATGCCAGGCTCTGTAACGAGGGCCAGGGCTTTTGGAAGAGAAACAGGCCCACAGCATCACGGATCTCCAGCTGTAGTCAACAGCTGGCATGAAGAGCTTTTCCAGAAATTCAGATTATCATTCTAACATGTTTTCACTTCTCTTTTTCCTTTATTGTCACCGAATTCACAGAAAATCCAACTTTTCTGAAAACAGATCTATATCAGCAAGCCTCTAAAAAACTTTAACTAAGGTGAAAGAAATCATGACGAACACCCCCCGGGGTTTACAGCAGCAGTGCGTCAATATATGAATGTAAACATGATATTGACTTTAGAACCTTGTGGCCACTTGCTGTGGTGCTTTCACCTGGACCAGCTCGATGCACCATTCACAAAGACAGATCGATATGTGTCTGAGGCTGAGCTGCCAAAGATGAATTTGCATTTCAACTACTTCTGGATCCATTTTGATGTAGAAGATTTGTCCCTATTCCTTCAGCAAGTTGCTTTTTGGGCAGTTGTTACAGATAAAAAGTCTTTGGACGCAGATTTTGTACTGCAATGCAGACGACACATTCGCACAGGCCCGTATTAAGACAATGTGGTGCCCCTGGGCACTATACCTCAAAGCCCCCCCCCCCCCCCACCCGTGCTGTCCTCAGACATAATCAAGGGGATTTCTGTAATTTACTAACTTACACAACTACATGTAGGCATATGAGCAGTTAGCAATATTCAAATATCTCATTTTAAAATGTTGAAATAAAAAAAAATCATGATTTATTTATCATTTATTATTATTGTGACATCAGTGTTCACAAAACGAATAATGCATGGTCTTTCAACAATTTCAAGTAAATAATATAACAATTTATGAAAAATATATTTTTAAAGCATGTGTCATGTGGTGCCCCCCATGGTTGGTGCCCCTGGGCACCGGCCCACTGGCCCTTATGGATAATCCGGCCCTGCGTTCGCACATATGGTAAACTAAAGGGTTCAAGTAGTTTGTGTTGTTGGTATGCTAACTGTGAAGTTACTGCAGGCCAGGATGTACATACACACACACACACACACACACACACACACACAAAATGTGTACACACATATAATATATATATATAATTCTCCCCCACATTTGCCCTATTTGTTTCTACAGAAGATTTGCACAGGGGTTGGGTCATGCATAAGTTCTCGCCCTTGAAGCTGTAGCGGTGTAGTATTGTGCCGTAGCTGGTGGTTGCCAGAGATAACACTGCTGGCTATTCACTTCCAAGCTGCTTACGGGTGTCATTAACTCTGCATATAAGGGAAATGACTCCATACTGGGGCTGCACAATATCATTACGCTTCCAGTGTGTGTAACATTAATATCACACAGGACTGTTTTATTGCAAGGCTAATATATTCCAAGTGTTATGAGCTCACACTTTGCATGCCGATGTAACATTCGTCCCGTTGGATGGAGTCTCACACCTGACCAAAACGCCATAGGTGAGAGAGAGTTTTGGAAAGCACGGACGAGAAAGAGAGAAAAATGTGCATCTATACTCCCAACTGATGTCAGCATTGTTGTCCCGCAACTAAAATCATGCAGCCCTCCTTCATAAACATTGAGTCACTGGGCAGGAGGAGGAGTCCACTCTGGACAGGTTGCCGGTCTGTCGCAGGGCAACACACAGAGATATATAGCACAACCGCTCACTGAGAGTTTGTGGAATCAAAAGGAAGAGGCCTTCCTGAGGAACTGAATAAACTGTTCATAGCTGTGAATGCTATCACCATATCAAGTGCAGAATGTGAACAGGGCTTTTCCCCGATGAATCTGATCTGCCCCCCATAGAGCTTCTCTACATGTTACCTCCATCTCTGAGCTGCTCTTTCTCAATATTGTTGGACCTCCGTTAACCAAGTCCAATCTCATCCCTTGCGTGAAGCCGTGGGTGGCTAAAGGACACAGGTGTGCTACTGAGACACAGAGCAAAGTGCGGAGCAGGGAGGAAGATGAGGAGGCGCACCGTACCGAGCTGTGGGATATACTAAACAGCTAGCCAGGTAGGAAATGGTCCGGCACTGAATATACTTATAAATCCCACATAAAGCGTTCAAAAGTAATATATAAATATGCTTGGTATTTTGACACTTGTGTGAATAAGCGCTGTGTTGTATGTGGGTTCCGGTATCCGTAATGGCCTCAGTGAACCTGCATGCAGCTACATGTTCATCATGAGATAAACAGCAATTTGATAATAAATAAATACAAAAATCTGACTTTGCTTTTGATTGATAATCCTGTGGAATATTTCATATAATGAAATAAATGGTGTAGTTTGCAGCTGTGTCAGATCTGGAGGGTTGAAACCTCTCACTGCATTTTTTTTTTTAAAGTGTCTATATAGTATGTTCCACAGGATTAAGATCTGTGATTATTCTCAGCTGTTCTTAAAACGCTTCTATCTGCATGTTTTGGGTCATTATCCTGTTGGAGGACACAGGAGTTGCTCCGAGGCAGAGCTGTCTCACACCGGGCGGCATGTTTTGGACTTTGGTGTGTCCAGCACAAACTACAACATAAAACTGAGCCCCCTGCGTGTATCACATAGGTATAGGTTCTCTCCTGAAACTTTGTTTTTCCCCATCACATTGCAAAAAAATAAAATAATAATAATTAATAAAAAAATCCAGTTTATCAGTCCAACGAATATTCCCCTACAAACATTGGGCTTTATCAAACTGCATTGTTGATTAATTCCACTCTTGCTTTTTGTGTTTTTCTATCAATCGGCAGCCCTCGTGAGTCTTCTTTCATGTACCCCATTGTGGTTAAAAATCCAACAGTTGAAGTTCAGCGTGAATGTTTCTTCATGGTGTCCTCTGCTTTTCTTCAGCCGCACTATTTGAACCCACAGTCCCATGACCTTTTATGTTTTAACAATGCCGGCAGCTGTGGTCACGGGAACATGGACCTGCTTGGAGATGCATTTCTAGCCTTTGTCTTCAACATGAATATGTATAAACTGCATTCTGAGCCCCTCAGACAGCTCTCACCTTTGCTTTCTGCTGCTACTCAACGTTCAGTGTGACGCACACAACCATACCGGACCACCCAGCACCCACTTAGTTCCCCTTTAAACAAGCTGTGACAATAAGAAAGCCTAAACACTAATTTAATCTCTTTATGTCCATAAGGAAATCTGTTAATACTATGTCTAAAATAAAAGGCAAATCATTTTATTTCTCAATTCTCTCTTGTAAAACTACAGATGTTGTGGTTACACCGTGCTTAGATAATTTATAGTCACGTTTTAGGAAAAAGTTAAGCATCGTCTCAATGTGATACAAGGGTAACTACAAATTAGTCATTGTCTTTATAACTTTAGAAAGAGCAAGCATTTTACTAGTACTGCACACACGTACAAGAACATGAGCGCCATTGAAAAAACAAATAACTTCCAACGAAGGAAGGACTCTACAGCTCGGCTGAAGACTGTCAGACGTGCACAGAGGCTGCTGCAAAGCTTTGTTGTGCAGAAAACAAAGCACTCTACCCTTTATTCCTTGAGCTAGACTCATGTGTAGTTCTAGGAAAATGTAAAATGGTTACAGAAGAAGATCAAAAGTTACAAAGCAAATGGAGGATTAGACAGGAAATCTATCACGTCAGTAAATTATCAGCGGCTTACGGTGAACTTTGCTTTCAGCATGTTGTCAATACCGTGAAGACTAAAACAACTTTTTTTATGGCAACCGGTGGAATTTTTTTTTTTGTAAAAAAAACAAGGATGGAACAATGCCTCTGAAGAGCAACCTGAAAGAGGAAGACATCTCTGCAGGGGAGCGGGATGCAAAACCAGCATGAGTGCAAGCCACAGCTGCAGAAAACATTTGATATAAAATGTAGCTAAAGTAAAAGCACATGCACATAAAGAGGCCAAACCTCAACAAAATGTAGTTTTTGCATGTTTTTAAGGGCATTATGGTCTATTTTTTAATATAAAAAAAGAACGAAGGCATTAAAGATCCCACAAAAATACTAATCACCAACTTTTTTTTTAATTACGTGTTTACTATTTTCATCAGCTAAGACTTATGAGCAATGGCAGAATTTTTGGCCCCTGTAGTCTGGCATCTCTTGGTAATGGTTGAGAGACGTGTGGAGGGCTCTATTAATTTCACGCCAACCTAACATAGATACTGTCAACTCCAACCATCCCAGTCTAAGACATGTTGTCCATAATCAGGCATCTATTTATATTCAACACTATTAAGAGGCTGTTTCTTGGATACAGGTTTCATAACGGAGCCCAAGTCAGAGGCGGGCATGAAATGAAGGGGAAAAGACAGAACCGTATTTATGACATGATTGTCCTGTAATCACAGGTGGGTAGTAACTAGTTATATTTAACCAGTTACATTTACTTGAGTAACATTTTGAACAAAATGCGCTTTTAGGAGTAGTTTTACTACACTGTACTTTGTACTTTTCACGATTAATTTTACTAAGAAGTATCACTACTCTTACTAAAATAACATTTCTGGCTACTCCACCCACCCTGAGTAACGTCACTGAATAAAGAACAAATTAGTTTGTAACCAAAAATGCACCAGAGAGACACAGCCACATCTTACGTTAAAGTGATATTTCTTGTTTGCTGTGTTATTGTTTTGTTTTTTTCTGCCATTTGGATGTCGAAGCGACACAGTAAACGGTAGATATTGTTGAATTGCATCGTTCTAACATACAGCATATACATTGACTGCTGTAAATACTGGTTTCATAGGTTTTATGATGAAAAGAAGTATTGATGGTTTATTATTCATGCATTTGTTATTTTGTAATTGTTGTTTTTGTACATGTTTTTATTTTAGTCTTTAGTGTAACATAATTCATACATAACTTTGCACTTTTGACTGTCTGCTTACATCACTTTTAGATATTAAATCAGATGTCATTTAGTGTCTTCTTATCCAAATAGTTTTTCACTCGTACTTGACTCATTTCTTGGTAGGCAATTTTTTACTTTTACTTGTGTAAAGATATGTTGAAGTAGTGCTACTCTTACTGAGTATAATTTATGGTTACCCTACCCACCTCTGCTTGTAATACTATGAAAACAAGTCAAGACACGTACAGCGCTGTCCGTATTTACAGTACTGGTGACCCTCGTAAAGATAAATAAAAGTCCCGATAAGTTCATTTTTTTATGAAGTAGCAAATCTACTGGGACTTTAACTGGAACATAGATTTACGATTTGTGACAAAAACACTTAGGGGGGGTCTTGGCTTGAACCACAACTTTGAATATGAAAAAGCACCTCTGTCCGGTGTTAAATGTGGTGGAAGATCTGTAATGCTGTGAGCCGGTTTCTCTTCTAAAAGACTCTGGGGACCTTGATAAAGTGCAATACCAGACATTTTAAATAGAAATCTGTTGTTTTCTGCCTGTAAACTGAAAATGGTTCTTCAGTGGCAAATATAGCAACACTGCAAATTTAGAAATGCTTAATCAAAAAGAAATGAAACCTTCCACTACCTTCCATGGGCATCTCAGTCCCCAGGCATCAATCCTATCTAAAGTCTCTGACATGAGCAACAGAGAATAAAGCAGAAGCGAGAGGATCCAGGACTCCTCAGGTTCTACAGATCCTCCTCCCTGTATGCACCAACCTTGTGAAATGTTCTAAGACATGACTAAATGTTTCCCTATTGTCAAAACGGGAGTGTTCACAGTCTCAACAGGGGTACCAATAATTGTGTCGCCACTGATTGGGTAAAAAAAACAATTATTTTTTTACGAGGGATTAGTTTTCCCACTGAGAGGATTGATTTTTCAAAAGTGTTCGGTATGATATTACGATGCCGCAATTAAATATGTAATTATTCAAAGGCTTCTTCATTTCACCAGGGTGCCAACAAATGTGGCTGGTAATGCGTTGACAATTTGTAATGGCGTAACTAATTCCTCGCTGTGTTTCAGCGGTACTGTCAGGTGCCTGGTCATAACTGCCTGGTTTTCTCTCTATGAGGGAGAATGAAGGCTGTTTTCTCACTAGTAAAGGTTGCCACGTCACTGTTTCATTATCTTTTATTCAGCTGTAAGCCACATAAACAGTTAAGGGATCAGAATTTCCTATCTTCGTGTAAAAAAATGCTTTTCAGAGCAACTCCAATAAATAACTTCTGCAGGGAAAAAAAATAGGTTAACTCGTTTCTGTGCAGGTGCTGTTCACGTTTAGACACAAGGTATGCAGACACTTGACCTTCTATATTTTTTCTTTATCATTTACCATTACGCTTATTGTAATATGATTTCTCCAGCCTTTGCTTAACCTTTTTGTCCAGGCGTTTTCATACCTTAACATGCGACTACACAGGACCTCAGTGTATTGGTGCACACTAGTTTTTTCTTGTTTCGCTTGTTAATTCTATGTTCTGTCATAGCAGAACATCACCAGGGAAGAGCTCAGGAACATCAGGGGAATAACTCCATCAGATGTCCAGCCAACGTTTCTGCTTCCACCTGTGGAATTACTGGACAGTGTGGCCAAAGGTGCCTTCGCCTTTGTTCGTGCCGTGAGATGTTCTCTCCGAGATGCGCTCACTGGCCAACAAACTGGACGAACTTCCGCTACTGATATGGGGAGAAACAAAAACTTTTTTCTGTTTTCGTGCCTGACGGAGACGGGGAGGTGTGAGCTGATACCAGCTGCGCTGCAGGTGGCAGGCTTTCTACTCTTCACAGTGGATCGCAACACAGAACTCTCTGGCAGACAGAGAACAGCCAACAGTGAATGGTGTAACGATGTGACAGCGATCCTGCAGCTTTGCTCTTCCGATCCGGAACGTTTTCTTCACAAACTGCAAACCCTTCTACCCCCCCCTTGAGTTTGCTTCGTTCGTTCTTGTCAGAGTTTAAATTCTACCGCAGGTCAACATGCAGGACAGATCAGCGCATGTTCACTGATCAGATACTGAGGGAGGGATTGACAAACCTGTACTCCTTAGTTATGGTCCTTTTTAGGTACTTTGGGACTTTAGGTCAAAGGTAATCTCAGTGACACACTTCTCAAATGCAGACAGTTCATTAGATTTCCAACCAGGGAGTTGAACTTTCTGGATCACTGCCACACCACTGTTACCAGGAATGATCACGCTGTCCCCCGCCCTGCACCAAGTGACTCCAACCACTTCATGGTCCACCTGGTTCCTGCATACAGGCAGGAATTAAAGCTCTGTAAACCTGTAGCGAGGGCATCAAGGACGTAGACCACTGTAGCTGTGGAGGACCTATAGCCGTGTTTGAATTGTACAGACTGGGGTGTTTTCAGGACAGCAACCAACAGTCTGGAGGAGTACACAGAGGCTGGGACATCATACGTCAGCTTCTCTGAGGACAGCTAGGTGCCCGGCTGATTTACAACAATGACAAGCCATGGTTAACAGCTAGACTTAGACAGCTATGGCTGCTGAAAGAAGAGCCATTCAGGAGTTGAGAGATGGACAGGGGAGGCGTGTCAAAGTACGCATTATGAAGGTGGTGAGGGAAGCTAAACGATGGTACACTGAGTAACTCCAACAACAGTTCCCAGCTAACAAATCAGCCTCTTTCTGAAAGGTGCTCAGACAGACATAGCCCCTTCACAGCTTCACACCTCAGCGCTCCTCCCTTCCCCCAGTAATGACTCTCCATCTATAACGTAGAATTCCTTTATTTGTCTCACAAGGACACATTTTTCATGGCCTCCGCCATCATCCCTGTCCCACAGAACCCAAGGACCACAGGATTAAATGTCAACAGACCCGTCACCTTGAACTCAGTGGTAATAAAGTCACTTGAGTGCCTTGTGCTGACCTGAGATAAATCACCGACCCTCTCCTAGTCCCTCTGCATAGTCCACACCTTCACCTTCCAGCACCTGGGCTCCGTCAGATCCTATGCCAAGATCCTGTTTGTGGTCCTCAGCTCCAACACCATCATCCCAGCTCTGCTACAGGACAAGCTCTCCCTGCTGAATGTGCCAGCCTCCACCTGCAGGTGGATCACGGACTTCCTGTCGGACAGAATGGAGCAGGTCTCTGAATCCTAGATCATCAGCACTTCTCGCTGTTTGCAAATACTTCACAACCAGTCATCAATCTGTCAAGCTCCTGAAGTCTGCAAACAACATCAGCCTCATTGGCAGTAAGAAAAACTTGGAGTCCATCACTCTAAAAACTGTGGAGATGACCATTGGTTTCAGGAAGTACGCAGTTACCCCCTTCCTCCATCACCCTGCAGGACTCCCCGGTCACCACAATGGAGTCTTTCTGATTACTGGGCACTACCATCGCCTAAGACCTCAAGTGGGAGCTTAACATCTGCCCCATCACCAAAAAGCCCAGCTGAGGATGTTTTTCATGCAGCAGCTGAAGAAGTTCAACCTGCCAAAGACTAGGATGATGCCCAGCCATCACAGAGTCCACCCTCACCTCCTCCATTACCGTCTGGTAATCTGCTGTCACCACCGCCAAAGGGAAAGGCAGGCCGGAGCATATAATTCCCTCTGCAAAGTAGGGGATTGGCTGCCACCTGCCATGCTTCCTGGACCTTAAAGCGAGCAGGAAAGACTTTTGCCAACCCCATCCAGTCTTGGCCATGGACACAAAATGTCAAGATTTTAATCCCTCGGCCAATTGGTTACCACCTTTTGCCTTGTGAAAAGGGCGGTCCATCATTTTACAACAAGCTTTGTCCATCACCAAACTGATTATTGGGCCAGGCTGTTTGGACAGTGTTTTTAGGCACAACTAACAATGAGCCCATTCCCTTGAATGAGAGGCATTCCCTACAGATGATTTGTCTTAAATACTTCATTATCAGCAAGACACAGGACTAATGGTAGCATTTCCCTTTTCTTGTCTGAACAGTGTTTTTTTCTAGACGTTCCAAACAATCCTGCTTAACACTGAGCTAACTACAAGATCAACATTGTACTTGGTTTTAACTGGTCACTTCATTGCAATATTTCTATCAGTCAGGGGTCTTCAACCCTGGTCATCAGGACCAACTGTCCTGCATATTTAGGTGCCTCCACAAGCCTGACCTGAATAAAAGGGGGATTAACAGGCCTCTGCAGCCCTTGGTGGACGCTGAGCAGGTCAGGCAATCATTTGATTCAAGTTTGGTGGAGAAGAGACACACAAAAACATGCAGAACAGGGTTGAAGACCTCTGGTTTAAGTGAAACTTATGGCTGCACGTACAGTTTAAAATCTGTTTGATGTGCTATGACATAAACAAAAACAAGAAAATCACCACTTGGTAATAAGGTGATTGCTTTAGTATTCTGTCTGTACAAGACAAACTGGATTTACTTCTCTAAGCTTGCAGGCAAGGCAAGGCAAGTTTATTTATGTAGCATTCTCAGTAACAAGACAATTTAACGTGCTGTGTGTTAATGCTGAAGCTGTATTTCATATAATTTGTTCATATCATGTTATAGGTAACTTTTAGAAATGTACAGATTTTATCAGTTCTTTATGCAAAAGTTCACTGAGAATTCCTGGCAGACATTTTTACAACAGGGAGGATTTTGTGCAACCTCGAAAAACCAGAACCTGACAAATAAGCTTGAAGAAAAGAAGAAACAAGGAAGGAAGGAAGGAAGGAAGGAAGGAAGGAAGGAAGGAAGGAACAAGGTGAAAGAGATAAGGGATAAAGTCTAAAAAATACTTTTCATTTTGGCAAAGAGAATAAATATTTTTCCATGATGCAATCTTAAATCAAATTCCTGATTTTCCAGACTTTTTCAGGTGGTGTAGGCACCCTGCACGTATGAGTGTGAGTGAGCGGCAGAGTAGAAACTTTTGCAAGACTTTCTCACAGCATGAGAACAACTCTGGTTCTGTTCTAAGTGCACCCTCTAAACTCTGACAAATACACAGAAAAGCTGAAAGGACATTCAAGGAAACAGGTTGCACCAGAGGCTCTGTGGGCCCTAATTGCTTCTCTTTCATTTTCTACTTTTGCGACACGATGACAGTTCATTCTTGCATGTGCTTCTACCTTTGAATGAGAAAGCACAGCAGAGATTTTCTGCTTACAAAAAAAAAATAACTCAAGAAGAAGAAAAACAAATGAAACACAAAGCGAAAACTGAGAGCTCATCAACACTCAGCTTGAACACCCCCCCCCCCCAAAAAAAAAAAAAAAAAACATCTGCGGAGAGAATAGACCAGTCAACAGGTAAGTGATAATGAGCTCTAGATCCACAGATTTTTAATACCAGAGTATCCTGGATGTTCGCTGAAGAATGACTTTGTAGCAGACAATCCGCACCAATGCAAAGATGTTTAAAGTGAAAAACAGCCTGTGATATGAACACAGACATCTCCCACTGTGACTTAGAACGGCATAATATACACACAGTGTGTGTACTCTGAGTAATTCCAGCAATCGTTATCAAGTGATGCAGCATTAAAAGAGGATTTGACGTCAGTGCACAAAAAAAGAAGGAAAAAATATGGAAGCCTATGTGGGAGTGAGGAAATGAACGCTAGCGTAGCTGCCGTTTTTGATGTTGCAGATGTGTTGGGGGTTTTCATCATTAAAGCCTTCGGGGATATTACGGGGGGGAAAAAAACCCTGTTAATTTGACTTTCCGTTAACAGTCAATCATATTTGGCCTGGTGTTTATGTTATGTGCGCTGGAGCTATTTCTACAATATTCATATATTTTGGAAGTAATTTGCTTCAGTAATCCTCTCACAGATGATGATGTCAGGCTAAATGTGCATCATAAATAATGACTGTGAATAGAAACAGAATATACAGAATCTGCATGAAGCTTCTGCATATATCATATGGCATCTGTTGACATTGGAGGCCCAGTGCTCTACTTTTAGTGCGTACGCAGACACACGCACACACACACACACACACACACACGCGCACACACACACACACACACGCACACACGAAGCCTCCTCATATGCTACTGCTGGTAACCATGACAATTTTGCTGCTACAGCTTCAGCATCACCCACTCTCTTCATCCATCTCCTCCTCTCTGTTTCACCCTGTCTTTATTCTCAGCTTTTTTAGGGCAGTATTTCCTGATCTTTGTGGAGGAGAAATTGGACTACTAAAAGCATTTAGTTTTTTTCTCTCTGTTTTTCCACTTTTCATACAGATCCAAAGTGTCCTCACTTGCCTCTGTGGTTCTACCCGGAGTCCCTTCACACAGCTTAAATCCTGTTAGACTCAGAAATGTATTTTCCTGCAGTTTGAGGTATGACCCCAATCTTTTCCTGTTTCATTTGCCATTTCCTCTTTGTGCTCCAGTCTCTCCCTTTCTTTGTCCCATTTGTGCTCTATTTGTCACCATCTCCACCTCTTTTCATCCTATTTTTTGTCCATATAAGTGAAGTTTCATTCCCCCAGAAGAAAGGAAGGCATCAGTGTGGGAGGAGACCTTCAAGCTAATCTTCCACAATGCACAGGAGTACAGCCGGATTAGGGTTCTCATCTACGGGTTAGAACGTGTCTTACAGGCTATCAGGGTGGGAACAGATAGCTGGTCCAGCGTATCAACATGGGGCTCTGCGCCCCGGCGTCTTCATCTCTCATTCCTCCATGTAGTCTGATTGGCAGCTCCGGGGTAAAGCTGGGATTATCTCTTATTATCCCTGCCCCTCTTCTCCCTGCTCCATCTCATAAGCATTGCTATTGCTGATTTCTCACTTGTCTGCTGCTCTCGATGTCTCTGACTTTCTAACAGTCATTGATTTGAACAAACACAGAACTATATAAAGAAATGAAAATTAAATGCATGAGAACGTGATCATTGTAGTTTTTTAGATTTTTTTTTTCAAAGATCAACACAAAGTAGAGCAAAAACAACAAAGAGGAGTAATTATGCTGTGTGTATATATTTCAAACTCTTAATAGTATGAGAAGTATGACATAGTCAATGCAATTTACTCTGGAATATAAAATCTAGTGCAACCAAGATGGCCTGATCAGATGAGTCAAAAATTGACCTTTTTAGCAAACATGCAAAATATAATTTCTGGCAAAACACTAACCCTGCAGATCACTCTGAATACACCATCTCATGGTCAATCATGCTCAGCTATTCCTCAGCAAGCACGGGGAAGCAGGTGAGAATTGAGGGGAAGATGGATGGAGCTAAATACAAATACAGGATAACGCTGCAAGAAAACCTGCAAAATGCTTCAGGCTGGGATTGAGATTCATTTTATATATATATATATATATATAAACAAAACACATTTAACAAACTGATGTGTTTGCACACCTTGTCTCTCCACTGACACGCATGCAGTAACACAAACAAACAACAACAATGGCAGACGTCGCAGTTATTGTTATGTTACAGACACTATTCAGTTTATTGTGGATTTTACATTTTGCTCCCCTACCACCTATCTCCTGGATTTGTTGTTTTTGCCTTGCTCTTTTTCACAAGACAGGCCCTAGTGCAATGTAGTTATCCCAACTGGGCTTTCCCCAAAGCAGTAAAAAAAAAACAATCAGGGCTCCAGCCAGCCATCGGGTTAAAAGAAGGACCCCTAGCCAAGACCAATATTCATTGCGTATGTTGCGGGAGTTTCAGACAAACTGAGACATTTATTTTCTGGACAAAACAGACAAATTTCTATTGCTCTCGTCAGTGCGGCGGTGCGGTGGGCGGATTTTACCCCCGTTGTTGCGTTGCGTGCGACGGATAAACAGCGGGGAAATGCATAACTAAATACTGTAAAGGGCTTCTATAAAGGGAACAGGGGTACTGACAGGTCTGAGATGAAGCCCCTGATGTTACAAGTTCTTTAAAATGACCCTTAAAAGTGCGCACCTGAATTAAAGCGCGAGGCAGCAGCCCACCGAAGCGCCACTGATTCTATGTTGTTAAAAACAAAACAGCATGAAACACAGCTACAGCTCTCCTATTGACTTTAACTGGCACACATTGCTACCGATGTGAGGACATTAAACCTAGTGATTCACGTTTTGAATGGTGAACGGTGATAAAAGCACCTGCTCCGAGGGAAAGGAGGGGGGGGGGGGGGGAGGAGGAGCAAGCGCGGAGGCACAGAAATACGGTGCATGTAGTTAAAAAATGCAGAATTAATAAAAACAAAACTTATAAACAGACCAAGTGGCGTTTTAAACTGCATCTGGTTAGCAGAACTGTTTTTATGATCAGCGTGCAGCCATGACTGGTTCTGAATGAACCGGTCATCTGGCAGCAGCTCTCCCTCCGCCCCCTCCCCTCCTGTGTACGCGGTACAGGACCTTACCGGCTCACTTTCACCACTGTTAAAATTATTCATAACTCTGATCACTCTTCCTGCTGCTCTGTTAACATGAACTGCAGCAGGAATTACTGATGGCCACAAGCTGTGAAAGAAGCCGAAACAGCTCAGCAGAAGGCAGAGTTTTGTTGTCCGCAGCCCAGATGGGCTTTGTGATTTTTATGCGTGAGAAATTCCATGGTTGTGTGTGAAATGCCATGTGTTGCGTGTGAGCGTGTGAAGTCAGTGAAATGCGTGTGTCACACGGTCAATGCGTGAGAGTTGAGAGCACTGCTTAATGTGTTTTCACTGTGTTTTTGAAACACATGAAGTTTACAGGGTAGCTCTCGCTAGCATTCTTCAAACCATGCCATTGGTGATGTAATTCCAGTGTGTTTTTATTGTTATAACAAACGTTATCTCCACAAGCATGGGATATTGATGTTTGTGTTATCCGGTCCGCTAATTACTATTAAAATAAAGCCAAAGTTTTTGTAAATTAGCGCCGAATGTCCACTAGCCTAATGCTATTAGCTGCCGGGTAACATTCGCTCTTCCCGGATACGCAACTACGGTTCATTTCAAACAGAAGGTTTGTTTCGTTTCGGTCCACAATCGTTCGATAGTGCTACGAGCGTTATTACTGCATTAATATGGAGTATTAATGTTGATTTAATGGTGTTTTGTATAACTTTAGGATAAACCGATTTTAGCGACCAATCGCTACAGCGACCCCTAGCTTCCTGGAGGTATAATCACATTAATAAAATTGAGCGTTCTAAAGTTGACTTATTTTACTGAGAAAATCATTCTTTAAAATGTTATTTTATCAAATAATGTTTTGGGATTTGCACTGTGAATGGATTGAAACACATACTAAATGTTGTTCTGAATTAGTTAAGCTAATTTAACCTCATTCCACATTCTTTAAGATGAACTTTGGTTCTTTAACTCAGATCTGCAGTTAACCAGGAGTAACTGAATCATTCTGATGGTGATGATCAATCATTTTATTTTGTCTTTTGTTTCTTTTGTGTGTACATAGTTCCTTAGCTTCTTTTTATCTTCATTTTGCTTTGTAGTTTTAGTTAAGTTTCACAAGACTGGTATAGAGGATTTGTTGATTGAAATATAGTGTTAATTCAGATAAATAGCATTTTATAGGTATGTTCTCTGGACGTTCATTTTATTTCTTTTAATAAATTCTTGAACTTGAAGAGTTGTCGTTGATTTATTCTATACATGTGCAGAGTTTGCTGTTAAAAGAACGCCAGTGCTCCAATCATTCCTTTCAACTATTGTCCCAATATCAACCCTAGGGCTGATATTCACCGGGCAATATCTAACAGATTTATTAAACATTAAATAACTTAAAACAGGGTGTAATAGCACAACAAAAGCATAATATGTCCCCTTTAAAACTCTCAGTGAGACAAGGGGCATTTGTTTACGGTTACTTACTGTTAAAAGAAAAAGCTATCTATAATACATGAGTTTAACATCTGTTGGATTCTTCTTTTTCTCTAACACCCTTCCTCAGAAGATAATCACACTGACCTTTGATGCCTCACAACCCATTCATTGTTTCCAAAGTAAATGACGAGCGAGTTTCAGAATGACATATTTTTTCTCGTGCTATACTCAGTCCTGTTACGTCTCTGATGTGTGTCTCTATTATTCATGAAGGATTATGAAAACCTTTGGTCTATTTGCATATGGGCATATTTTAATGTGCGCGTGTGAAAGAGTCTGTGGTTGTGCTTGTTTTTGAGGGTGCACTCTGCCACCAGCTCTGATAAAATAAAATAATTGCAATCATTTCAAAATGTCAAAAAAAGACATACATGAACTGCTGCTTGTGATTGCAATTTTGTGAGCAGGGGTCCTTCGGCGCGAGATACATCTTTTGTGCTTCCCATCAAAGATGACAACTCTGATTACACTAACAAAAGAGAGTAAATTTAGAGCAAAGAAATGCAGCAAATGAGAACAGGGAAAGCCTGGATTTTCTGAACAACATAATTTGTTAAGATTACCATGACAATAGCGCTGTCAGGGAGCATGATGAGAGCCGTTTCAGGACAGCAGAACTCTGATCTCGTTTGGATCACCTACAGCCACCCGTCATTTGACAAAAGAAAGACACCGGTGTGCGCCTGTGCTGGGAGTCAGAAAGAGAGAGAGAGAGAAAACCAATTTCCACATGCAGAAGTGTTGAAGCGAGGGCTGTTGCTGCCTGCTGTCACAGCTGACATTTCCATATTATTCCTGAGGTCTGATATGGAAGATTGAAGTCTTTTAATTCTGCTGAAAATGACCCAAACAGGCCCAATGGTTTTATTTACAACTTAAATAACCCTTGGGTCTCAACCAGGGAAAACCACAGAGTTGGTGTAAATCCGGCACATCCCATCACCCGAGCAGCACCATCCTCAGAGTGAAACACTTTGGTGGCTACATCATGCTGTGGGGATGTTTTACAGTATCAGGCACTGGGAAGCTGGTCTGAGTGGAGGGAAAGATGGATCTCGTTAAATGCACGGATATATGTGAGCAAACCTGGGTCACCTGGGTCGGAGGTTTACCTTCCAGCGGGACAATGAGCCAAAGCATACTGCTAAAGCAACAGCACACCCACCACCGGTTGCTCAAGTGCGAGCCGCGAGAATTGACAAAGACTCCTGGATATGTGTTGAAACATTTTCAGAAAGAACTGAGGGAAAGTCCGGTTGCCTCCGATTGTGAAAAGTTAAATGATTGAGATATTGTTTTACATCTGCAATATGTGTCATTTACTGTCAAATTGACTATTATAAGATAAGATAAGATAAGATAAGATAAGATAAGATAAGATAAGATAAGATAGGCTTTATTGTGAATCTTCATATAAACAGTGGATCAAAGAAAAAGAGAAAATAAGAATAAAAATACAAAAACAAATTGGAATTATTCACTACTTTGTGTTTGTCGGTCACGTAAAACCCTAATTGAACAGTTTTAACATGAGAAAACGTGAATAAATTAACTGGTATTAATACTGTGATACGTTTTTATATGCTAGTTTTATATCTATGCAACAGTACAGCTTGCAGTGTTTTTTTTTTTTTTATAGGGAGTACCATACTGGATGGAAGCCTCCACAACTGTGTGTGGATGACAGAAAGAACCCAGCTTGTCCAGCTGAAGGAATGAGCGAACAGGTGGTCAGCAGGATACGAGCGCCACAGGGAGCTGTGCTCTAACCCGGTGCGCCTGACACTTTCAGCACAACACGGAGCCCCATCATCTGCAGAAATCCTGTGATGGCTCTGCCCACAGCAGTGGAGAGTGCAATTGTCTTTGCAGCCATCTGTTGGAGCAGCTCTGAGCCGGAAACTATAAGGGGGCCATTACGGCTCACTGCGATAACCTCTGACAAAGACCCCGGCCCCCGATCCGCTAACAGGTGGTATTAGCTTTAATTTTCACCCATCTTTTCTGTCTGCGGTCAGTTCCCCTCTCAGTGTGTCACTCGCATGGCAAATAGCAGCGTCTCTGTGAAGACGTGCAACATTAAAGATTCATGAGCTGAAAACACCAGTTTGATTTTCAATCACTCGTCAACTGTGATTAATTCGGTGTTTGGATTGAACAGAACACGGCAGTAAAGCTTAATCAGGTTTGTCATAAAGCAAATCCAACAACAATTGATCAAAACTGTCCCAAAAAAAATCACAAGATAATAAAGGACATCATAAACACACAAAAAAACAAAAACAATGTTTTTTTTTCAGTTTTAAAAGCCGCTGAATAGAAATGTAGCTTAATTTATATAAATCCAGTGCCATGCCAAGGATAGGATAACACAAGGGGATGAGCTGCCTAGTGGCTTGATTAAGAATCACGGTAAAAATATATATTTGCTTTTTTTAAGAAGGACATCTTGTGTTGTAAGTCTAGAGAAAAGAGCCCAAGTGCAACTCTGCCTTTAAACAAGTGCTGAGCAGCCTTTCAGTGATTTAGCAGCGAGCAGCAAAAAGTAGTTTCTTTAATTTGACATTAAAAATAAGTCCGACTTTCAAAGATGAATGTACATAAATGCGTATGAATGGAAAATGTAAGCGTAGTAACGTCCACGGGATGCAAAAACTATTCTCCTTGCTAAATTTATAAAAACAGTATAACCATAACAATTTTTTCTAAATATTGAAAGAACAATACTTGCAAAATCATAACTGTACACATAAAACTAAACATTATTAAGCACTGTATTTAACCATTATGCCATACAAGTACATTTTTTAGACCAATAATTAATGAAATAAATGGCTCTAGACGGATTAAATCCTAAAAAATCTTCAAGAACGTTGGCCATTGCTACTCAGAAAGATAAGAGCCGTCCACAGCAGAAACAGCAGCAACAGCATAGCCCTAAATGTTTTCATACACAAATGTACTTTTTATCTTCCAGCTGAAAAGATCGTATTTAGGCATTACCAACATTCAAAGGCAATGCCTCTAGATTTCATCTAAGCGCTGCGTCTGTATATTGGTATGGATCCATAAATCTTTACGTCCTCACTAAATGCTAGCAAAGGCAGGTCACTTTCAGCAGATGTGGATGATTTCTACACTTTGTGGCGAGTCTTGCCTCACAGCCCAAACGTGTCGTCCACCATAAACCCATGCAGTCACAAATGTGACAGAGAGGAAAAGCAAAACTCTCTGCCTCAGCAGATAAAGTATCAGGGATTCTTCCCTGATGGCTTTTCTAAATCAGTGAGTATTGTAAATGTTTTTCATACGTGTCTAGAGACTATAAATGACGGGGGAATGATTCATCCTTTTACACAACTTACTCTGACATGAAAAACATTGACTAAAGTTAAAAAAAAAACTTATGACTGCACACATATTTATTAAACGCCATTCAAGCTACTTACACTTTGAGACATAATGCCACAATGAAACAAACAACACTTTTGCTTTTTTAAACTGTTATTGCATAGCTGTCATTTTCACTCAAAGGCTTTGTTTTCAATCCTGGCTGCTTGAAGTGTGTTCGCTGTGACAGAAGGGTTTGCCCGACTCCCCCCCACCCTTAGCTCAACGCCTGGCCAGGCAGACTGTCTCCAGGCTTATTTACTCATTTTAGTTTGCGTTGTTTAAAAGGAGATGGTAAATGTTCCATCTTTGCACAATGCAAAGAGTGGTGGTCATTCAGAAACAGACAATTTGTGCCTTGGATGTTATTTGCATTTAATTTCTACAATTATTTCCCCTGAAAGCATGCACACTGCCTCATCTGAAACGCAGGTGAGCTCTTCTGCAGGAGGTTTCTCCTTCCTGTTAAAGGGGAATTTTTCCTCTCCACTGTCGCTTCACGCATGCTTGGTATGAGGGATTGCTGCAAAGCCATCATCAATGTAGACAGTGGCTCTACACTCTTTCAGGAGGAATGATTGTTGTTTGCTAATCATTTGTTGCAATCTGCTGGGTCTGTATGATTTGATTGAATTTTACTTGGCAAAGTGCCTTGAGATGACATGTATCGTGAATTGGTGCTATATAAATAAAATAAAATTGCATCGAGGTGTAAATTTCTTTTTCTGATGGATTTGTGACTTAAGCGGGAGAGAAAAAAACATGTAGTAAATAAGCTGGACAGTCTCTCAAGAAAGAGTAAACACCAAGGCAATGACCTGTTTTTAGGTCATATATTAACTTTCCAAACATGCTTTGCCCTGTTCAGACTCAGCGATTGCTGCAGCCTTTTCCAGCAGTCAGCAGTTGAGGGGAGGGTTGCACTGCACACAGACTACCAGGTCATCAGAGATCACACACATATCAAATCAAGCATGCATCCACACCACAAGGTAAATTTAGAATAACCAATTAACATGCATGGTTGTTTTTTTCTAACTGTGGGAGGAAGCATCTTGTGAAAACCCACTCAGGCATGGGCAGCAAAACGAGACAACAGCGTCTTATCAGTATGTAACTTTAACGAACAGCTTTCTTTCAAATGAAAGGAAGACATAAAGATAATAAAAAAAAAATAATGACGTGTATCACATCCTACCTGTTTGTCATTTCCACAGAGAAAATATATACAGAAAGTGTTAAGCTTAAACAGAGACCTATTCTGTTTGTGTATCGGCTCACAGTGCTTTTCACAATCTGCTTGGGTCCAGATAAGGCCTGGGGATCATTTAAAATCTCTTGTTCTAAGCTTTAAAGATGTTCAATAGAAAAAAAAAACCTGAATGGCTAAAAGAAAACATTTCTGTGCAACAGATACCCTTTGAAGCCCTGCTTAAACAGGATGGGCACTAATAACGGTTGCAATTGCAAATTGCCTGTTTCCTCAAAGCTGATGTCAGTAAATTCCACCATTAATTGCTCTTACACTGCAGTCCGCTCGCAGCATTTATCTGCATTGTTTAAAGGTCATTTTGTTTTTCTCCTGATGTACCGTAAAGACTTTTCTGTCTTGTGGTTCATATGAACCTTTTTATATACAACTGGAATAATATCATCTCCTAGGATAGTCACTGGTTCCTATTGGGCTATAAATAAATTAGGTGGGTGTTACAAAAAGGTCCTACAGAAATAAGAACAGCAAAAGAATATAGTTCCTGCAATTTGAAAGGAAACAACAATAGAAACCAGATTTAAAGTGTAAGAACTGTGAAAAGGTTCCAGATGTCCAAATTCACAGTTTTTGAACAAATCTGTATTTAGATTTAGATATACATCCAAAAGGATAGGGTGGGATGGATCTGCCAAAAGAGAAAGAAGAATCCAAAAATGATTAAGTGATGCTGTTTGAAGCTATTGTTGTTATTACACTATATATAACAAAAGTATTTGTTATATTTTGGATGGGGTATGAGCAGAGCATACACAAGAGTGATTGACACTGCTAACAACCAATCAGAGCCAGACAATTCTCCTGGCTGTGATTGGTCGTTTCTGTCAGGGAACTGCTAATGGCAGTAGGACCACTAATCCAGAAGAGCTGGATTATTTTATTTTTTTTACACATTATCTGTTTAATATTTTACTATCAGGACATAGTGACAGTTTTAGGAAATATTTACATTTAAGCAAAAGTTAACACCAGCAGCTTTAACCCTCAAATATAAAAGAAAGTATTGAGATGCATAAGGACATTATCCCTCAAATGTTATTAGATGTAAAATATTTCAAAGTCATATGAGATAAAACAAAAGAAAACAGAATAAGATTGTTATTGCAATCAACAACTGAATGACTTTAGCTCGCCATGTACTGAGGAAATAGCCTGATGGCCACAATCAGCTATGCTAATCACAGTAATTTCTGATATCAGGTGGTAGCTGGACACAAATGCACCAATACTGACTTGTGCACATTGACAGATACTTAAATGACACACAGACGAAAAACACTTCAAGATTCTGACCAAGACTTCATGGTACATTAGCTTGAAATACAACATCTCTTGAACTGCAGACTGTCCTCCTGAAATGATCCTGATGCAACGGCTACAAAAGCTGTTATGATAAAACGTCTAAAACGTTTTATTAAAGGGACAGTGTGTAACTAATTCAGCTTTTTATTTGCAAAAATAAAGTATTGCTTTTATATTTTCATGTTCTGCCAAAGTCTAAGAACAATTGCATAGAAAGTGAAATCATTCTATTTACCATTTTCTGTTGAAATGGAGGACCACCCATACTCTTTGCAAAGCGAGAGGGAAGAGAAAATAACCAAGAAAAGAAAAAGAAGTAATACCCGGGAGAAAACGACAGTCTACATCGTTGTGGCTTTTACCAGATGGAGATAATTCATGAAGGAGCGGGACTTCAAAACGGATGCGGAGGTTGCAGGATTTCTGCAGGATAGCAGGTAAGTTAATTCAATATAACAGTGACGTTTATTTTGCCGTTATGTCAGAAACAGGGCAGTTTGTTCATCTTCGTCCCCCTCTCCCAGAATCAGATTAATCAGATGATCGCTGAGTCGGCAGGTCACCAAAACCATTTCACACGATGAAATGCAATTAGTTTATATAGAGAAAAAGGTGTTAACATCTGGGGCTTAAAGTAGCTAGGTACCAGATGCATGGAGGACAGGCTACTTGTTGACATTGTCACATATACGACACTGCAGCTTCTGTAGTAGTCACTATGTGCTTAATGGCGAGGATGTTTGTAATTCATTTAGCGCATCACAAGATGGATATAAATCTTTAAACTTTAAATTATTGCATGGTAATACATGGCGAACTGATGATCTTTAAAGCTAAAGTCAGACCTTAAGTTTAACACTGCGGCGGACGATGCAGAAGACGGCTTGAACTAACACCTCCTTAATTGTGCTGTTTTTACTTTGAAATAAGTAGTAAAGTCCTGCTTTCAGTGACTGCTCTTTCTTTCCGTCTCAAAGATACACAATGTGATGTCACCTCTATTCCTAGCACAGAAAATAAAGATTAATCACAACAGAAAATTACTGTATTTCTAGGATTAATTAATGAATGAGCATTTCTATCCCTCATATAACATAAAAAACATTTTTTAAATCTTAGCTCTGAAGTTATAAAAACAGCAAATTTGTATTTTATTTGTTATAACCAACCTTATAAATGTGTACAAATAAAAAAGTTTTTTTTAGCTAGGTTTTCTCTAAAAACCTGTTCCAGAACCTGGAGGATTTTACTGGTTTCGAGGGGAAAATCTGTATCTTAATCCTTTAGTTTTTTTTCTTTTGTTATAAATGTTTTATTTTTAAGAAAGGTTAATTTAAAACAGATCAAGAAAGGAGGGAAAAATTACTTTGAATGTTTCTTATTGTTCAAAATTGCCTAAAATTGGTACCACTAGGACAGCGCTTTATAAAATCAGAAAGCACAATTGGATCTAAGTCCCTGATTGGTGCATTTCTAATTTTAGCCCATATTTACTTCACCTCCTAACTGTTCCTATTCATTTCTTCAAATCTCTTGAAGGAATGACAACAGTACAATAAAGTCTTTTGTGCAGCTGAATCTCTCACTTGATAAACTCAGCCCGCCTGGATAATGTGGTCTCTCCTTTGTGATTTTGCTCAATCCCCATCTTTCTGTCACATGGAGATGCATTATGCATGAGGCCACGTTCCAGCATTTACCAGATAACGGCAAACAAACTTGGAAAAGTGAGCAGCCGCTCAAAGACTTCAGACTCAACTCCTCGTTTCCTCCTTTTTCCAGATCCAAATCCTCTGGCTTCTCTGATTCTGGGGTTTGGTTGTCTTTTGTTTTTCTCGTTTCAGCTTCTTTATCTTACTGTGTCATGTTTCCAGCCAATTTAAACATATCTTATGTCTAAATTAGCTGAAGTTTAAACATACAAAGGATGCATTAAAATTGCAGCAAATTTAAACGTTTACTGTGTCTCATTTTCAAAAAGTGCTCTACCTGTCTCTCTCCTGCGGTTTTAGAGCTTTTAATCAAGGGCATAAGAAAAAAGATCCCCGGAGCAACATTTTGCATTTTATTTCTGACCTTCATTAAAAAAAAAAAAATAAATACAAAAATGAAACCCAGCATTCCAAACATTTACTCACTTCCTGCGTTCCTCTCGCCCGTACTCACAAGCGTGTATGTTTGTCTGGCCCAGCAGGACTCTCCATGGGCTGTTAAGGCTCACACTGTGCCACAAGCATCTAAAGCCTGCAATTAACATTTGATCCTCTGATTGGTCGCCGCTAAACTGTGCCGCCTGACAGGTGGGTCGGGGCGCGCAATCAGCGGAAGGTCAGCATTGCAAAATACATGCTCTCAAGTACATGTACACAAATAATCAGTAAACAGTTCAAGCAGCCCTTTCCTTTAAGCCCGGCCGGAGGACGGTAATTGGAGGGAGAGCAGAAATGTCACCTTCATCGCATCTGGAGCATGCTCTGTTCATTGACTGTGCTAAAGGCGACCCGCTGGATTCGGTGCGTGAGCGTGTGCGAGGAAGTGATTTCATTGCAGAGAGCGATATGGATCGCCTGCAGCTACTCTGACTTGTTCATATTGTAGCTGTGATGCTCACATTCCCGGCTCTCATCTGCGCACACAAGCAACAGTTTTCTGCAGCAGAGGAGGAGAGCCTGCGCGCCATCATCCACCCACATGCTTACCTTTGCCGGTACACAGACACCTACGGAATTTTTTTCGCCAAGTGCAACATGAGCGCACCTGTTTCACTCGGCCTCTCTGCTCGACACTACCTAGTGCTCGGCTAATAATTCACACATGCACACGCACCGTGAGTTGAGCTATTCTGAGCTTACAGGCTCAGTTTAAGCATGAAAGAGAGCAAAAGAAGGCGCAGTAAAATCAAAGTAATTGTAGTAGAACAAATGATACTCCCGGTTCAGCTCATAGCACCGTAATGGTTTCTGGGGGCATTAAAGGTTTTAGGCATAAACAGCAGAAAGACACAGACATAAAAGTGTACTGAATATTTTTTGATCAGGAATAAACATAGCAGAACCAATTGTTGAGGAATTTAAGCCTGATTGAAGATTAAATCTGTTTTATAAAATGCTGAGTTTGCTGAGCCGCACCAGGAGAAATCCCAGGTTTTCCCTCGTCCGAGACCCAACCTAAACCCTGAGTCAGTTGTCCTGGTAACCATGGTGATCGAGTCAGTTACCATGGCGAGTGACTCCGTACCCAGCCGGCAGGTTTTTCTTTAACTAACTCTGGGGGTCCTGTTAAATAATCCTTTTTGCTAAGAAAAGTTCCTTAGTGAGTGACATGACCCAGAGGTATCAGAGTGGCAGCCATAAAAGGAGCCCTTTGAATTCTCTAAGAAGCTTTTTCCTTCCCTGCCAGCTGAGGAAATACCCATGAAAAGAAAGCATTCATTTTCTGTCTCATCACTCTGTCACAGAGTAATGCTTTGGCATTATTGCAGGGGTTACTAACTATGAGGTCCGATTTGTTTGCTTGCCATCTATATATGCTGTAATGCCTTCCTGTAGCTGTCAAAATTCAAATTAAATAAATTAGCATTAAGCCCATCAGATTTAAAGCAAGTTAAAATTTCTAGGAGATGACATGATCAGTATGCTGACTGCTGAGTAACGTCACAACCTATATTTACTGTTTTTTTTTTTATTTAAATTTGCTTCATAGAACAAGATGATAAATATGAGCGAGAATCAGTTCCTTCAAGAGATGTGAACTGAATTAATTTATTTTAACCTGGATGAAATGAATTCAGAACTAATTCTGGTTAAAGATGAACTGGCACAACACTGTGGGAAGCACTGCCCCCATTGTATGTGCTAAATGAAAACACAAGGGGAAGTAGCACAGCACCATGTGCTGCTGATTTTTTGGAATACACTGCGTCAGAAAGAGCCAAGCCAAGCCTACTTTTTTCATAAAGCACTAGAAAACAGCCAGAAAGTGCTGAACATCAAAGTTTAAAAATAATTCAACACAAGTAGTAATAAATAGTGATAACCCTGCAATATACCCACAACTATGACTTTGTGTTATAGCTGCAGCTAACATATTAGATCCTGATTGAGGGCCTGCCTGGAGATTTGAAATTACAGGTAGAAGTTATTGTTGGAAGCAAGACAATTCACATATTCACACTATACTATACTACACTGCACTACACTGCACCACAATGTACTGCACTACACATTACTGCAGTATACTATACTAGACTACACTACACTACACTACACCACACTATACTATACTGTACTACAATATACTGTACTACACTATACTTTACTGTAGTATACTATACTACACTGCACTAAACTGCACCACACTATACTATACTACACTATACTGTACTGTACTACACTATACTGTACTACACTATACTTTACTGTAGTATACAATACTACACTGCACTAAACTGCACCACACTATACTATACTACACTATACTGTACTGTACTACACTATACTGTACTACACTATACTTTACTGTAGTATACAATACTACACTGCACTACACTGTACCACACTATACTATACTGTACTACAATATACTGTACTACACTATACTTTACTGTAGTATACTATACTACACTGCACTGCACCACAATACACTATACTGTACTACACTATACTTTACTGTAGTATACTATACTACACTGCACCACACTATACTATACTGTACTGTACTACAATATACTGTACTAAACTATACTTTACTGCAGTATACTATACTACACTGCACTACACTGCACCACACTATACTATACTGCACTATACATTACTGTAGTATACTATACTACACTGCAGTACACTGCACCACAATGTACTGCACTATACTTTACTGTAGTATACTATACTACACATCACTACACTGCACCACACTATACTGTACTACACTATACTTTACTGTAGTATACTATACTACACTGTACTGCACTGCACTTCACTATACTATACTACACTATACTAAACTATACTTTACTGTAGCATACTATACTACACTGCATCGCACTATACTATACTGTACTACACTATACATTACTGTAGTATACTATACTACACTGCACCACAATGTACTGCACTCTACTTTGCTGTAGTATACTATACTACACATCACTACACTGCACCACACTATACTGTACTGTACTACACTATACTTTACTGTATTATACTATACTACACTGCACTACGCTGGACTATAATGTACTAAACTATACTTTACTAAAATAAACTATACTACATTGCACTATACTATACTGTACTACAGTATACTACACTATACTTTACTGTAGTACACTATACTACACTGCACTATGCTGCACTATAATGTACTGCACTATACTTTACTGTAGTATGCTATACTACACTGCACTACGCTGCACCACAATATACTGTACTACACTATACTTTACTGTAGTATACTATACTACACTGCACTGCACCACAATGCACTATACTGTACTACACTATACTTTACTGTAGTATACTATACTACACTGCACCACACTATACTATACTGTACTGTACTACAATATACTGTACTAAACTATACTTTACTGCAGTATACTATACTACATTGCACTACACTGCACCACACTATACTATACTGCACTATACATTACTGTAGTATACTATACTACACTGCAGTACACTGCACCACAATGTACTGCACTATACTTTACTGTAGTATACTATACTACACATCACTACACTGCACCACACTATACTGTACTACACTATACTTTACTGTAGTATACTATACTACACTGTACTGCACTGCACTTCACTATACTATACTACACTATACTAAACTATACTTTACTGTAGCATACTATACTACTCTGCATCGCACTATACTATACTGTACTACACTATACATTACTGTAGTATACTATACTACACTGCACCACAATGTACTGCACTCTACTTTGCTGTAGTATACTATACTACACATCACTACACTGCACCACACTATACTGTACTGTACTACACTATACTTTACTGTATTATACTATACTACACTGCACTACGCTGGACTATAATGTACTAAACTATACTTTACTAAAATAAACTATACTACATTGCACTATACTATACTGTACTACAGTATACTACACTATACTTTACTGTAGTACACTATACTACACTGCACTATGCTGCACTATAATGTACTGCACTATACTTTACTGTAGTATACTATACTACACTGCACTACGCTGCACCACACTATACTGTACTATACTATACTTTACTGTAGTATAGTATACTACACTGCACTACACTGCACCACACTATACTATACTGTACTATACTACAATATACTTTACTGTAGTTTACTATACTACACTGCACC